>NW_003307584.1:34228-47478 GCF_000143455.1 Volvox carteri f. nagariensis | reverse complement strand
AACACCGTTAAGCAAGCGCCTGGATACACCCGACAGATGACCTCCCAATTTACAAACCCTCTTTCCGCGCGTATTTCCAAAGGCTGCGTACCGCCGCACACAGCCTATGTGTGGTTGAGTAAAAGAACATCAATATTAGGCTGTATAAAAAGGTTGCTTAGTTAGGCCTCTACACCCGAACCAAACTCCACTTGGTAGTTCCACACGCCTTGTGTGGCCTCCGCAACGACAGCCATCCGAAGTGCTTCGTAGAGCATTGGCATTCCATGCTGAGCCTGCGAGGTGCAGCAGCCATCAGGACCATTACCCGGGGCGCGGCTCAGGTGGTTACTGGTCACCCGTGTACACACAGCGCTATTCTCAATCACTTGACACATGTACGATTCCGACTCGCCAGGAAGACGGGTATACAATCGCGGGCAGCCAGGGCAGGAGGCCTTGAAGCGCCAGCAACCAAACATGGCATTTAAAGAGTCATAGAAGCAGATGCACGATGCCCCTGGTCGCAGAACAGGAACCCCCCCATGGCAACGCAGGTGCTCTCTGCGCACCTCGTATTGCTTCACAGTGTAGAACGCCAAATCGGTTTCGGGCTTTGCCAGCGCCCACTCGCGGATGGGCTTCACCTTGAGGATGCCCTCCGCGGTGGTGGGCATTGGAGGGGGGGCGGCGCCCGGCTTTGCCTCTCCATACATGGCGGCTACGTCCTCCTTATACTTGGTCACCAAGTCCATGAAGTCGCCGAGACGCAAGTCATCTGCACACGCGGACAGGGTTGCGGCGCAGAGGGCTTTGGAACCATGCATGTACACAACTGCAGCGACCGCCCACAGCAATTGCAAAGCCCCTGCACTTCGCCGGCCGACACAGGTGCAGGGCGGCCCAGACTTGGTGCTGGAAGCTACATCTGGCACATGGCCTATCCGGCCACCGCGGGCCGTGTTGTCCGCCACTGAGGTCAGGACGCCCATCTTACCTTTCGGCCCCAATCCCACCTCCTCTGCAAGCACGCGCCAGTGCAGCGGGCTGCTGGACTGGAACGCGTATGGCAGCAGCGATCTTGATATAGTGGAAGGTTGGACCCCGAAGTGGGCGGCCAGTGCCTGCGGGAGGTTCATCAGCGCGTGCCCCAACGTGAGGGGTAAAGCAGCAGCGGCAATGTGTGTTTTGTGTTCCAATGCCATACAATGCAACATAACACGGCAGCGAGGAAGGGCACACACTGTAGCCATTAGCTGCTGTAGGTCCTCCTTATCTCTTCCATGGCGCCTCGAGGAAAGCCACTTGGCCGGTATCTCAACCCGGTGAGAAGACGTGAGCCTCGTTCCGTCTCCTTACCTTGAGGGTCTGTGTCGAAGAGGTGTAGTGCGTCCGCCACACCTGCTGCGGGTCCAAAGCTGGCGCGGCTGTGCGGCGCTCACCTGGCGATCCATAGGCCCGTAGGTGTACGTGCATTAGGAACAGATACAAAGGGCATGGGCTGTGAAAGCAACATCAAAGGGTCTCGGGCACAGGCTTATCACTCTAGGCGGCGGGCAATCCCACGTTTAAGACGGTCCTCCGGGCACGAGGCGGTCCAGCCATACCTAGCAGCACTGCTAGCGGCTACATCCCGCCCGGGGCAGGTACCCACCGGCTTGTCCACCCCGATAGCTGGTGACAGGTAGGGAGAGGTCCACCAGCTGTGTGGGACAACGGGAGCCAGGGAACCAGGTCAGCAAGCATCACGCGCAGAGAAAGACCCGAAAGGCCATGTGATGCTCTCGAAGCTGTCATGGTACACCCTGGGCGAATCTCGTGAATGTGGCATCCGCCCGGGGATCCCTTCCGTACAAATGCTTCACGTACATGCAAAAAATGAAAGCAACCATCTGGCCCCACAATGTGCTCTCAACTGAATTTGTCAAACTGTGTCGTACATCCTTCTGCCGCCAACAGGTTCTGCAAGGGCCTCTACCTGGATGCTGTTGGCCACCACCTTGGTCACTCCCATGACGGCGTCCCGAGCCAGTCGCCCGTCCACAAGCACCTGATGATAAGGCGGGTGGAGTAAAGCGCTTTTTCTGGTCACATCGCGGTGCCCCGGCGGGCTGAAACAGCCACATAAGGAAACAGCCACCGGCGCATTGGAAAGACGGCCGGTCCGCGCCACTGCCTTACCTACCTAACCACCTCCTTACCTACCTGCGCTCCATGCAGCCCCAACAGGAGGGCGGCCTCCTCATTCCACGCTTCCAGCACGAAGTCCTGACCGCCCTCCCTGGAGAGAGGCAGCAGCAGTACCGGCACATAGGCAGTTAAATTACATGGCCACAATGAGACGGGAATACAGTCCAGGTGGCTGGGGTGAGGAGTTGTGGTGCAAGGGGCACACAAGGGGTCCACGAGGGCCAAGTAAGGGCGGCAACGTGAGACAGGGAACTGCTCAGATTGAGACGAGGAATGCCGGTCTATTGTTTGAAATGTTAAAAAAACATTTCAAACAATAGACTGGCATTCCTCGTCACACACGGTTCGCGTAAATCACGGGGCATTTCAACCGACCTGGCGCGGGGCATGATGGTGCAATAACATGATGTGTGGAACAGGGGGACATATCTTCACCCATGGCAGCTACCCTGCGAAACCCTGCCTTCCCCGGTATTTCAGGGCACCCTCATCAAATTACCCTAGTCAACTTCTCAATGGATCGCTCAGGTTCCGCATCCACCACCGGCATCCAACGTCATCTGCCGGATCGACGGCGGCTCAACTCCATTCCTGGTCAGCTCGCAAGATCACTTTATCCCAGGTCACCACCGTCCATCGACTAGGAGCACTTTACCCTCCACCATCGGAGGGATTTTCGACCCTGACAGGTCTCGATCCCGGAATCTCCGGGGGGCAATGGTCGTGCAGTAGTGCCTAACCTATATACCTAATAACATATTGTGAAGAGACGACCGAGATTGGCAGTTTCCAACTTACTTCGTGGCATAAGGAACATGGATGATTGCGGACGTGCAACGACCCTGCGTACGGTCAGCATAAACGGATCAAAGATGCTATAGGGTTTACGGAAGCACAGGATGCAGATGGGCAAGGGTAGAGATCAGCGGCGATGCTTCAAGGTTATCACGCATTTACAGCAATTCAGACTCGTAAGTAAACAACCTTGCAAAATCATATCTCTCATTCCATCACTGCATTTTTCGCTAATGTGCCCCTGAATCTAAGCTCGATGCCGTTTGTTTGGACCAGGAGTCGATTCGAGGTGTTTGCGTACCAAGGAAATCATCGCACATCGGGCACCCTGCTAGGACTTCAGCCAGGGCTCACCTGTCGCTCTGGCTGTAATATGGAGCCCATCAGCCTGACCGAATTAATATAACCCCTTCCAGGGTTAATGGGGGTGAGGCCACTCGAGACGGTCGCCCCCGCCCCAGGGCCTTGTGGGGGATATGCAGTTCTTTGCTGCGGTAATGAATACTGAGGAAGTTGCAAAAAACCAGCCGTGTTGTTTGACGTATAACCTGTTTGGGTGCTTACCGCGGACTGATATGCAGTAGGTGGCGCTTGCTGGGGGGTTTGCTGCTGCCGTTGCTGCAAATATTGGGGTTCGGACTGAAGGCCTTGGCCATACTTAAAGTTTTGGGGTGGATTGCTGCCATAGTAAATACCCGCCGGTTGTTGGGTTGGAGGACTTGAAATTGCGGCGTATTGCTCCGGGGTTGCCCCGAAGCCGCTAGGACCTTGTGCTTGACGAACGAGCACTGCGATGCGCCGATGCCTCTCTTGAGGAAAAAACGAACGAGTAGCACTCCTCCTATGTGGCACAACGTTCGACAACGCCGGCATCCTGTAGAGGGGCCAGGCGAGCGTCTCGGTTCAGGAAATGCAACGCCGCTCCTTTATTTTCAGTCGTATGAACGCGTAATGCATTCACATTTATTAGTTGTTGCATACGGGACCTTACATGCTTCACAGTAAGCCAGGCGAGATAGGAGCAGGCGGACGACAGCTGCTTGTTCTCGAAAATCTTGAGTCGCCACGAGAAAAATCATAAAACAGGTAAGTGGAGCATTAGATGGTATTATTGTCGCGCGATAGATTTATACCCTGTCTTTTTTTGGCCACTCCGAAACCTTACACCGGCTTCTCGAAACCCGATATCGCTTTGTACTTCGTATACCAAATAGACAAACGAGCAGGTTGGGATGCTGCAGATATATTATAATATGCTTTACGACGTAAGCAACTAGGGTGACCCCCACAGATCTAAGCTGACACAGGGTGATAAGGAAGAATGACCTTGTTCACATGACTCGTAAGAGAGGAACCGCATGTAACGGAGTTGTAAATCTACAACCTTGTGTTTGAGGACAGGCGGCGGGCTTCGCGCCAAAGCGTCGAAATGGTAACACAAGTTACTGTGGCGGAGCTGGACCAGGCGGAAGATGTGGGGTTCTATTTCAAGTATATTGGCGGCATTACCTTTGCGAACTTGTCATCGGCGCTCGAAGCACCGGGTGCCACGTCCATGGTGACGGCCAGCAGCAAGCACGGGCTCGTTTTCTTCAGTGACCTTTCAGGTAGGGGAAAGGGCCCTACCCTCGTGATTGTGGCAGTTTCCATTCATAATTCCTGTGGATGCTTGGGAAGAATTAAAGTGGGCGAGCGGTGTGGCACGCCGCCACGCCATGACTCCTTTACGGGGGAACACATTTTGCTGGGCAACGGTCATCACAACATGTAACGTATACGATACGGATACCATGACGCCTGCTCCTCACATGCGTTGTACCTGTTGCCACAGGCGTGTACGCGGTTCGGACAGACGACCTCCTACCCAGGCTTTGTACAAAGGTTGCCAGTGAGAGCTATGTGACCCCCCGGCCGGCAGACGTTTGCCTCTGGCACAAGCCGCTGGGGGGAATCACGCAGCTGGCACTGTCGACAGATGAATCTGTGCTGGCAGCAGTTGACGGACCGGCAGGCAGCGTGAGCTTCTTTTGCCTGGCTGACATGCGGCTGCCGGACACATCTGGCCCACACTGGTCCTTTCAGCTCGGCGGCATTAAGCAGTTCTCCTGGTGCAAGGCAGTGGAACATCGCGCGGGCAGCGGCAGTGGCCCTGGCGTGTTCCTTGTCGTGGACGCTGACCGGTCACTGCGTGTTGGGCGCTATGGCGACGCCGATAGCTTTGTGGTGGTGGCTTCGTCCGGGGTTGAGGGTGCGGACTGGTGTCCTGCGGCGGATGGCGACACGTTGGGCAGTCCAGCTTTGGCTTACAGCACCGGAGGGCAGCTCGCCATTTCGGCGGTGGTGTCCGGAAGTTCCGGATCGCCACTTGCCGTACGCCAGCTTGCATGCCTTCCGTTGGAGCACCCGCAAGGTGCGAATGTCTTTCAGTGGTGCCTCGGTGTGCAAGTGCCGCGGATTACAGGTCGTGTAGTTTATGATCCTGTCTTGCAGGACACATATTCCAACACCTAACCAACCTTGCTAGGGGTCTATGATTAGCTCTCAGCGCACATCCGTGATGGGGCTGAACTGCCGGCTGATGGCTGTAACACTTGCAGCTGACTCGCCTTGGCACACATTTGCACGTGCATACTGCGGAGCGAACAACATGACTGACGGGTAGCCTTTGCGTCATGGCTTTATGGCGCTTAATGTTCGTCGCTTCTTGGTCCTGGCCTGTTGCAGGGTTGGGCGTGGTGTTTGAGAGCGTCCGTTGGCTGCTGCCAGACACGCTGCTACTGGGCGGCAGTCAGCTCGTGGATGACGGTAACGGGGACGAGGGCGGTGACGAGTACAGCAGCCTACTGGTGCTCAGCGGCTGGGCGCCAAATGCTGTGGCACCTCCGCAAGGTGCCGCGTTGCACACGGACCTTCCGATGTTCGTGGAGGTGAGGCTGGAACTTACTCGTCGTGCTGGTTTAGTGCGGATTTAACGCTAATGCTGTCACTTTCACGATGGGGACTGGGTGCTCCGGTTATCCATGCTAGTTGTGAAGTCTGCGTGGCTGAATGGATGTGTGAACTACCTCCCAGCACTCCCACCGGGTTTTGCTTTCGGGTACGTCGCCCTCACACTCCTCCTTCCGCGCCCCGACCCGCGGGTCTCTTCCCTCCAGGAGGACAGCACTCCGCGTCTGTCCGGCCCTTACCTGCATGCTGTAGCGGTTCCTCGCTGGGGTGCACTTGTTCGCTGCCACCGCAAGGCAGTGGACGACCACGTACGACTGATGCGAACTGCTGAGGGGGAATTCGGGTCTGGAGGAAGTCCGCAGGTGCGGCGGGATGGTGAGCGGGTCTGGTCGTGCAAGCGAGAAGGCAGGGATGGATGCACCCACAGTGTTCGCAGAGTATTGGGTTCGCAAATCCTTTGGTTTCACAGTGCCGTGTAAGGACCAGGCTTCCATCCTTGAACACCCTCGTACTCAGGCGGTTGCTGTGACGGAGGAGCCCATGATGATCCGGCTGCCCAACGGCCCTGACGGCGGCAGCAACTACGTGCTAGGTTTGGGCTTGGACACCAGCATGCCCCTGGTGAGCCGGATATAAAGCAGTCTCTTAATGGTGCCCATTGTTCATCGCCTGCTCGGTTCATGCTCCATGTGATTGCGATCGGACTTTACCCGGCCACGTGGATTGCCCGTCCTCTTGTTTGCACATAACCTCTGAACCCTACCTTGCCCTGTTGTCCATCGCTCCAGGATCCCCTGCCCAACCCGCTCAGCGCGGAGAAGCCTCCCCTGGTGCCTCCGCCCGTGCTGCTCATCTTGACTTCGGACGGCGTGCTGCGCGTGTACGGATTCGGTCACGTGGAGCTCACCACGCCGCTGCGACCCCGCGCTGATGCAGCCGTGCCGCTGCCGACACAGCAGCCCGAGTGGGCTGTCACGCAGCGGTCGGTTGACGTAGCCACGAGTGGCACGCCGCCCTCTTTATCTCTACTCGACATGACGGACGCAGCTGCCAAGGCAGCCCTGCCAAGTGATGGTGTAAGCGCTTATCCGTATATACCCCTAGCTCTGATAAGAGTGACTATTGAGGGGACCGGTGATGGAAGTCTTCCTTACTTTGCCCTTCCTTACTTTGCGTTCATTAGGTACCAATTGTCGAGCTCTTGTGCCTTTGGTAGCTGATGGTTGTTGCCATTTGGATATCCTGTAGGATGATGACTTACTCGGGGACGATGATCCTGCAACCGCATGGAAGCCCGGGGGCTCCGAGACCAGGATGTCAGACACGTCTTCCCCTGCCGCCATATCCATGGCGCCGTCTGGAGCCGCCTCGCATCCAGGACCGGTAAGCCGGTAGCTGCCGAACCCAGCTCTGCAGCACCAAGGGGTTTGACAGTGTGAAAATCAATTGATATGTTGGTGATAAAGGGTCATGGATGTTAAGGAGATTGCATATGGCGCACGGTCCGCGTGCACGTCTTTGGTGCGCTTCTTTGGTTAGATGCCACCACCAGAGAGATTGGGACACCCAATATCCCGAGCCGAAATATAGCTAATGCAGCCTCCAGTGGAACACAGCAATGTGTTTGGGATTTAGTGGTCCTGGCGGCAGTCAGTGCGATGAAGACGGGGCGTCGGTTCGCGCAAGCGACAGCACACAGGCGGGAAAATACACATTATGCCTAAATCATTAACCGGGCCATCCACAGAGTGATTGTTGACTTTAGGGTGCGGTTAAGTCCTTTTACTTCATTAGGCCGAACTAAGCGTGGTTGGAACACATAGAGGACATTTGCTTTGCATGGATGAGCTCACAGACGAAGGTGATCCGTGATTCCACCCCTGGGTGATCCTTCAGACACAGCTTGGTAGGAAGGCGGTCCCACGTGTATTTGGCCGCACTTCTACACTTCAAGGCAGCACTAGTACGCCGATATTTGTAGGCGTGAGCTTGTCATTCATAGGGGAGCCATCTTGGCAAAATCCTCCTGTTGGCATCAGTGCTGGTCCGGTCTTAGTCGTGGCCGGGCTTGCTGAGGTGTTGTGCGTGCCGGTGCGGGCCACTTGTCCTTCCTTTCCGGCAGGTGATGTGCACTTTGGCTCGGTTTCTTTGCCGTACGGTATGGAAACTTGGTAGCCCGCTGTAATAACAACAGCGGGCTACTGTAATAACAAGGAAGATGCATTCGTTGTTGGCCTTTGCCCCTTTTGTCGTACGTCGATCCATGTCGTACGTCGAGGCTTGGTTATGTATACGACAATGAGTTTGGCTTCCTTACAGTTTCGATTTGCATGAAGCAAAATCCATGAAGCCACAACACCATTTCGCACATAAAAGGGTGCGATGGGGGGCGCGATATTGCGAAAGGCAACGGACAGAAGCGAAGGCAATCTAGGGTGTGAGCTGATGTTATAGCGAGGTGTTAGACTCTGCTTCTGCTGCTCTGGTTTTGTGCCGTCGCAGGTCCCAGCTGGTAGCCTGCCGTCTGCTGGTGCGTCCGATACTGGTTTGGTGCAGCTGAATGCCGAAAGTGTAACAGCCGCGGAGGACCTGGCATCACGCGTTGCATTGCCGGATTCTGGGAGTGATGACGGTCTGCTGGAGGATGAGGACGACGACGCACAGGAGCGGCGCCGGGCCGCAGCGGCTGCAGGTATCGCAAGCGACTCCGAGAGCGGCGAGGAGGTGACTTCCCCAGGTGAAGTACTCGTGGAGGCGTCGCGCTGGCGGGGCTATTTGTAGGGACGCTCGTGCAGGGTGTTCCAGCAGACCCAAACGCTGCCCACCAAGGCGAATGCGGTTTGTACACCAATCCATGCAGTACCGTTGGCTGCAATGTGTCTTCCTGGTGGGGAAAGGGAGTTGTATGGTCAATGAGTGGGGCCACACAGCTCATCAAAGATAGTGGTAAAAAGTCATCTTCCCTTACTACGCAAAAGTTTATTACAGGTGATGGTTGAATTCTCTATTCATGTTATGGAAAGGTGCAGTGCATCTGATTGCCGTCATCCCGCTGGGTACTGATGATTGGTACCCTTGTGCAGGTGTCGTACCGAGGTCGCAAACCCAGCCAGTTTCTGGTCCACCTTCTGCCGTCGGGGAAAAAACGGCCCAGCCGTCAACCGTGACCTTCCCTGCGGCCTGTGACGCCTTCGGCGGTGGGATGTTTGGCTCGGCAGCTTCTTCAAAGCCGTCCGGCCTAACGTTGGGTAGCACCTTCGGTGGCTTTGGAGCAGGATTCTCCATGTTTGGTGCGAGCACGTCCAATCCGCCCACAACCGCCAGTCGTTTTGGCGCAAGTGCACCTACGCCCCCCAGCATGCCGACCGGCGACTTCTGTTTCGGCAGCGGGTTTGCTGCGGCCTTGCCAACGTCCAGCAGCACACCCGCTGCCCCGCCGAGCCCCTGGGGCAGTGCGGTAACGACGGGTTTGCCGACAGGTGGGTCTGGAAGTGCTCCCGCAGGCTCCAGTTCCTTCCCATCGGCCCAACAACCGGTATTCGGTTTCGGTATCGGGGTTCCCTCTGCGGCGGCGTCCACCAGCAGCGCAGCTGCAGCATCTTCCAGCGGAATTTTTAGCCCTACTCCTAGTCCAGGAGGTGGTCCTTTTGGGGGAGTGCCTTCCAGCGTGGCTGCTGCTGGGGGTAACGAATTGGGTGCCCCGCATGTAACCGGAGCAGCTTCTGGAGCTGCAGCGGCTAGCAATATACAGCCTCCAGGCAACAAGGCAGCCCAGGTTGGTTCCGCAGGTAGCCAACTCGGCGGCGCCATGGCTGCTGCTGTCATCGAGTCCGCCCCTGCGGCGAATGGTGGCACGGTTGTCAGCACGACAATGCCAGACACAGGCCGCAGCGGGAAAGCGGGAACCGCCGCGTCAGTGCAGCTGCAGCCTACGGTGGCAGAGCTGGACCAGGCGGAAGATGTGGGGTTCTATTTCAAGTATATTGGCGGCATTACCTTTGCGAACTTGTCATCGGCGCTCGAAGCACCGGGTGCCACGTCCATGGTGACGGCCAGCAGCAAGCACGGGCTCGTTTTCTTCAGTGACCTTTCAGGTGGGGGAAAGGGCCCTACACTCGTGATTGTGGCAGTTTCCACCCATAATTTACTGTGGATGCTTGGGAAGGATTAAAGTGGGCGAGCGGTGTGGCACGCCGCCACGCCATGACTCCTTTACGGGGGGGAACACATTTTGCTGGGCAACGGTCAGCACAACATGTAACATATACGTTACGGATACTATGACGCCTGCTCCTCACATGCGTCGTACCTGTTGCCACAGGCGTGTACGCGGTTCGGACAGACGACCTCCTACCCAGGCTTTGTACAAAGGTTGCCAGTGAGAGCTATGTGACCCCCCGGCCGGCAGACGTTTGCCTCTGGCACAAGCCGCTGGGGGGAATCACGCAGCTGGCACTGTCGACAGATGAATCTGTGCTGGCAGCAGTTGACGGACCGGCAGGCAGCGTGAGCTTCTTTTGCCTGGCTGACATGCGGCTGCCGGACACATCTGGCCCACACTGGTCCTTTCAGCTCGGCGGCATTAAGCAGTTCTCCTGGTGCAAGGCAGTGGAACATCGCGCGGGCAGCGGCAGTGGCCCTGGCGTGTTCCTTGTCGTGGACGCTGACCGGTCACTGCGTGTTGGGCGCTATGGCGACGCCGATAGCTTTGTGGTGGTGGCTTCGTCCGGGGTTGAGGGTGCGGACTGGTGTCCTGCAGCGGATGGCGACACGTTGGGCAGTTTAGCTTTGGCTTACAGCACCGGAGGGCAGCTCGCCATTTCGGCGGTGGTGTCCGGAAGTTCCGGATCGCCACTTGCCGTACGCCAGCTTGCATGCCTTCCGTTGGAGCACCCGCAAGGTGCGAATGTCTTTCAGTGGTGCCTCGGTGTGCAAGTGCCGCGGATTACAGGTCGTGTAGTTTATGATCCCGTCTTGCAGGACACATATTCCAACACCTAACCAACCTTGCTAGGGCTCTATGATTAGCTCTCAGCGCACATCCGTGATGGGGCTGAACTGCCGGCTGATGGCTGTAACACTTGCAGCTGACTCGCCTTGGGTAGGGCCTAGTAAATCCGTTTTCTCACACATTTGCACGTGCATACTGCGGAGCGAACAACGTGACTGACGGGTAGCCTTTGCATCATGGCTTTATGGCGCTTAATGTACGTCGCTTCTTGGTCCTGGCCTGTTGCAGGGTTGGGCGTGGTGTTTGAGAGCGTCCGTTGGCTGCTGCCAGACACGCTGCTACTGGGCGGCAGTCAGCTCGTGGATGACGGTAACGGGGACGAGGGCGGTGACGAGTACAGCAGCCTACTGGTGCTCAGCGGCTGGGCGCCAAATGCTGTGGCACCTCCGCAGGGTGCCGCGTTGTACACGGACCTTCCGATGTTCGTGGAGGTGAGGCTGGAACTTACTCGTGCTGGTTTGGTGCGGATTTAACGCTAATGCTGCCACTTTCACGATGGGGACTGGGTGCTCCGGTTATCCATGCTAGTTGTGAAGTCTGCGTGGCTGAATGGATGTGTGAACTACCTCCCAGCACTCCCACCGGGTTTTGCTTTCGGGTACGTCGCCCTCACACTCCTCCTTCCGCGCCCCGACCCGCGGGTCTCTTCCCTCCAGGAGGACAGCACTCCGCGTCTGTCCGGCCCTTACCTGCATGCTGTAGCGGTTCCTCGCTGGGGTGCACTTGTTCGCTGCCACCGCAAGGCAGTGGACGACCACGTACGACTGATGCGAACTGCTGAGGGGGAATTCGGGTCTGGAGGAAGTCCGCAGGTGCGGCGGGATGGTGAGCGGGTCTGGTCGTGCAAGCGAGAAGGCAGGGATGGATGCACCCACAGTGTTCGCAGAGTATTGGGTTCGCAAATCCTTTGGTTTCACAGTGCCGTGTAAGGACCAGGCTTCCATCCTTGAACACCCTCGTACTCAGGCGGTTGCTGTGACGGAGGAGCCCATGATGATCCGGCTGCCCAACGGCCCTGACGGCGGCAGCAACTACGTGCTAGGTTTGGGCTTGGACACCAGCATGCCCCTGGTGAGCCGGATATAAAGCAGTCTCTTAATGGTGCCCATTGTTCATCGCCTGCTCGGTTCATGCTCCATGTGATTGCGATCGGACTTTACCCGGCCACGTGGATTGCCCGTCCTCTTGTTTGCACATAACCTCTGAACCCTACCTTGCCCTGTTGTCCATCGCTCCAGGATCCCCTGCCCAACCCGCTCAGCGCGGAGAAGCCTCCCCTGGTGCCTCCGCCCGTGCTGCTCATCTTGACTTCGGACGGCGTGCTGCGCGTGTACGGATTCGGTCACGTGGAGCTCACCACGCCGCTGCGACCCCGCGCTGATGCAGCCGTGCCGCTGCCGACACAGCAGCCCGAGTGGGCGGCTGTGGTACGGCCTGGGCTCCGTGGACGGACTCTTGACTCTGAGCATGAGAGGCGGCGTGGGGGCTCACCGGGGTTAGTTGAAAGCGATTCAGAGAGCGGCGAAGAGGTCACGTCACCGGGTAAGTCTGTGGTTGTACACAGGCTGCTTTGTGTGTGGTATATCCGTGTCTTCGTTTTGTATTGTATTGTATTGTGGTTACAGTATTTCCGCCGCCGACGCGGCGGGTGCCCTCACGAGCCGTGAGGCTCCAGAGCACGCTGTTGACGCTCATCAAAAACCTCAGTAAGGAAAGTAGCGATTTTCCTCGGATTGGTATTAAGAAATACCTTGCGCATATCAGTATCTTCAACGTTAATCAGAAACCTATTACGCAACTCAGTATACGCCTCACACTCCATGAGCACATGATATTCATCCTCAACCTTACCCGACGTACAGACCTGACACGTACGGCACTCTCTCGGCCTATGGTGTCCTTTGTTGACCTCCAAAGGCCAACAACAAAGACGGAATTTGGCAACCATACGCAACTGGTTGACCGGCAAATAAACACGCAAATAGCCTGTGGGATCGGAGCCCTCTCTTGCTGGTGAAGGGGAGCCCATCCAGTTATGATACCTGCAAAGCGAAACCCCTTTACCTTGGAACACACGCGGATCACCCCCTTGGCTGAACTGATCCCAGTCACTTAAAAGGAACGCAGATAACCTCTCCAGAACCTCACCCACTCGAATCAACTGAGACGAGTATACATCTACCTTCTGAGAAACGGAGTCACACGCCGGCCACTCATGGCCCAACCAACGCAAAATGATGAGCACTTTAGACGACCAGCAATCCACTTTGAGATCAGACAGAAGAGCCAGACGGAGATCATCTACTAACACGTCATGATAGACCGA
>NW_003307584.1:17282-34178 GCF_000143455.1 Volvox carteri f. nagariensis | reverse complement strand
TACCAAAAGCAGCACAGAACTCAATAAGCAGCTTGAGCGAGAACTGGAGGCGTGCCAACGAGGTCGCGAACAAAGGAAGGTCGTCTGCATAGAACAACAGAGGCAACCGACGATCATTAATGACAGGACATTCGTGTGCACGTGTGTTGAACCATTCGTCCATACCATCCCTCGCTTCAAGGTAGTCGGCAATAACCTCAATGAAGAACCCGAACAAATTGGGACTCATGGGACACCCCTGCTTCACGCCCTGCAGAGAGGCAAAGATGGACCCTAGGCGACCGTTAACCTTGACCCGTTGGAGAACACGTTCATAGCTGGCTTTAAGGGCCGCCAACATGGGTCCATGCACACCCCTCTCCTCAAGACGCTGCCACAGGCTTGCCCGGGGCACTCTATCAAAGGCTTTCTCAAAATCCACCTGACACGCATACAGGGCCTGATTGCTGCCGGGCCGCTCATAACGACTTTTAAGATGACGAACAACGAACAACTGATGTACTGTACTGCGCTTTTGACGGGACCCAGCCTGAAAACGGCACCGGACACCATCTTTATCCACGAAAGCTGCCAGCCGCCTGTCGAGAACCGTGGCATAGCATTTGGCAATGGCGCATCCCACAGCTAGACCCCTGTAGTTGTCCTTGACCCTGGGGTCGCCTTTCTTAAATAACGGACTGAGAGACGCCACGCAAAACTGGTCAGGCACATCCCCTGTATCCCAAATGTGCTGGAAAAGGTCTCGAATCGCAGGGGCAATAACATTGACAGACACCCTGTCCTCGTCACCTTCACGAGGGATTCGCTTGGCATACTTGTAGCACTCGGCCGGAACCATACCCAGACCCGGGGAACGCCCATTAGACAGGGACGACAAAGCCGCCTCAACCTCTTCAAGAGTGAACGGACCATTCATAGTGTCGGCCATAGACCGTCTAGCATGCACCGGTTCGGAATCGCGCCACGCCGCCCCGACTTGGGAGCCCGCACCGAGATTGATACAGTTGAGAATGGCACAGACACGGGCCTCCTGCACCTCATCGAAGGAGGCTGAGGCATTATAAAGGCGATCGAAGTAGTCCGTCCACTCCGACACGTCTTCCACATTGCATCTGGACGCTGGCTTACCGTTCAGACGTTGCCATAGGGTCTTCGCATCCCGTTTGCATGTAGCTATGAATGACTCCAAGGCTCGCAGCCGGTGATCCCGTCGCGCGTTACGCTTAGCACGATTAAACTGACGACGTAACTCTTGAAAACTCGTATGCCCCATAGCCGGGGCAGCACACCCCCACTTCATCACATCAGACCGATACTGCAACATGGCCTGCTTAGCCGCAGCACACTCATCATTCCACCACGCCGCCTTGCCGTTAGAAACCGGCCCGGGCCTGAAGGCATCACCGAAGCAACCCAGCAAAATCCGTTCGATAGTGTCCACCGCCTGGGTGACACCAA
Source organism: Volvox carteri f. nagariensis (assembly GCF_000143455.1). Classification (NCBI taxonomy): domain Eukaryota; kingdom Viridiplantae; phylum Chlorophyta; class Chlorophyceae; order Chlamydomonadales; family Volvocaceae; genus Volvox; species Volvox carteri. The sequence goes on along the minus strand of NW_003307584.1, from coordinate 32,720 downwards.
TCTGGCCAGCACGCAGGGAATCCACAACCGCCCGGACACCAACCACAGGGGGGGCCTCCGGGTTGTAGAACATGTCTGTGTACCTGTGCGCCTCAGAGACAAGAAACGTCGGCTTGGGTTTACGCGTGGGTGGCCGGTCCGGCCTCCAAACCGACGCGAGGTGAAGGGACACGGGGTTATGATCACTCAAGCGGCGTTCTTCACGGTAAAAAGATTGCTGTGGCAGAACACGGAAGGAACGCACGCACGGGTACAAAGAAGGGGACGCAAGCACAAGGTCAATCATGCTGCCTCCCCCCCGGCTGGACTCGTATGTGAGCCTGCCCTCAGTGTCACCCGGTGCCCGCCCATTGAGAATGACAACCTCTGAAACCCGGCACAACTCGAGCAGTTTACGTCCAAACGCATTATGCTCCTGATCTAACGACCGGCGGGGCACACCCAGCAGTGCTCTGTATGCCTCGCCGTCCACAAAAGGGCACCTGACCTCCTCTCCTAAATCGTCAAGATAGTCTAGGTCCGGGATGTCGGAGAGGTGGTTGGGCAGCCCCCCCACGCGCGCGTTCCAATCCCCCAGAAGCAGGATCCTCTCACCCGACTGGCGGAGGGCGCCCACGACGGTGGCCAGATGATCAAACACTTCGTCCGCTGCTTGTCCGTCAGACTCGTGTGCCCTCAGGGACGCGTGGTGTACTAACGACGCCCTGGGGGAGACGTAGCATGCACCCACCAGGGTGCTATCCTGACCTGTTTGCTTGCTGCCCAAACGCAACCAAATAGACTCGCAGCCCGCAATATCCGTGTCAACCCTCAACAAAGTGACATCCCGGGCAATCGCGTCCCGGATATAAACAGACACACCCCCGTGCAGCCGGCCCGTCTGGGGCCCGGCTCCGCCTCTACAGGCTCGCTCAGCTACATGCAGTTGAAACCCTGGCAGGGCCAGGGCCTTGGCCGGCTTCCCGGCCTGCGCCGAACAGTGTGTTTCCGTAAATACTAGCACATCGTGGTCCTGGGCAATGCGGAGGAAAGATGGGTCGGTGAGCTTAGCTACCGACAAACCCCACACGTTCCAAAGCAAGACCCTGATGTCTTTAGCCTCACGACTCATAGCACTCTAGGTGGCGCTCCCCTCGCCAGCACCCTCTGTGGTCACGCGTCCATCGCTTGTGCCCGCTGCAGCCCCGTTCCCGGCCGGGGGCTGGGGCGGGGGGGGCGGAACGTCGGACACGTCGTACTTGGAGACCATGTAGTACATGCCGTCGGTGCGCTGGTACTCGATGTACGGGCCCAGCCACTTGGGTTTGCGGCCCTCGTCACGCAGCCGCAGGAACTGCGCGTTCCGAGCCTGCTTGAGCTGACGACCTGCCGGGGTGAGGTCATCCCGGAAGGTGATGCCGATGGCCTTAAGGGCCTGGCTGTGTCGGAAAAGCATACCACGGACACGGGGGTTGACGCCGATGGTGATGTTGTATGTTGGGGCCGCCTGGTTGGGTCGTGGCTTCTCAGTGCGTACTTCGACGCTGAGGAAGGAGGCCTGGAGGCTTCCTCCACTGGCATCGGAGACGACTTGGGTGATGGCTTCCGCTGCTTGCTTAGCGGTCGCGAGAGCCGGGACGCCAAACGCGATCAGGGAGCCGGAATCGTAGTAGGCAGATTTGCCGGTCAAGTTCCTACGCTGTTTAGACCCGGTGCGGTCGGTCGCAAACGTAGGGGCCCCCGCGAGCTGAGACTGCACAGTTTCGATGATGAACTGCGCGGCCCGAACTTCGAACTGCTTCATTTCGGTCTCCACCTTTTTGGTAATTATTTCCGGAATATTCTTTTCCAGCGAGTCAACACGAGCAGCCAGCGCATCTGTCTTGCTATGCAAGGAGTCGAAGGACGCCTTGGTCTGTGTAGCATGGGTCTGAAGCAGCTTGTAAATCTCATCTAAAGATGGTTCTTTCTGAGTGGATCGCGTCATGGAGTCGCCTGCTGCCGCCTCCTCAAGGGCAGCGGCCGAAGGCGTAGGGTACTCCTTGCCGGACCTCAGAACCCGCTTAGACGGGCTTTGTGGGCTAATGCCAGCTGTTCTACAGATTCTGGATCGCTGGCAAAGCCAATGCGAGGGGCTTAGCTGTGATGTTGCCAGGGTGGTGTGGTAGGCGTGAACTATTGTAAACTATTGTAAACTATTGTAAACTATGTTTTCTGAAGTATAGCGTGTGCCGTTTGCTAGCTGTGCTCCAGGCAAGGGGATACTGTACCTGCTATGTTGCCATTCGTGAAAGGCCTGGACTTAGGCATAGCTTTTGCAAATGAAAGTTCATGGCAGTCGTCACGTAATTCATGTATCAGTCTGGACACGCCGCTTTCTGTTCAACTCGCCCATCATGGTGCAGGCGTTGTGGGCAGCCTTGCTACCCACGCGTCCAACAAGCAGGCGGCCTTGCCGATGGGCAGCATTGCCTTTCCAGCCTTGAGCGCATCAACGGCAGCCGCAGCGAAGGACGGCATGGCGGGTAGTCTGGGAGCCTTAGGTGCGCGTTTTTCGGCAAGCAGCACTCCCGCATCCCTTTTGGGAACCGGCGCGGAGGAGGCGGCGGGGTTTGCTGGGTTTGGAACCGGCTTTGCGACGTCTCTCGCTGGAACCTCTGCAACCTCTGCTGCTGGGTCTCGTGTCGGTGGGACCTTAGGGTCCACCAGCCCAGTTTCCAGTGCTGGGGGCGGCTTCCTTGGTGCTGGATCATCCCTTCGCGCTACTGGAGGCCTGTTCGGCTCCTCAGTGCCTTCGGGCCGTACTGGTGCGGCAGATAGCAGGGATAGTAGCGCTGCCGCGGTGGGGGGTCCTTCTAGTGCCGCCATCGCCTCGTCTACCGGTCTCTTCGGTACAGGGACAGCGGGAACGGGAACGGTCGGTGGTGCCCAGGAAATGCCGAGCCTGGCCTTCAATAGTGCGACGGGTGGTAGTTGCAGCACTGCTAGCTCTCCGGCGCTCGGTTTCGGTACTTTACATCTCGGAGCCGTGTCAACACCGCAGCTTGTGTGCTCGTCAGGGCCTGCAGGTTCTGGTGGCCTTTTCGCTCCTCCTGCACGGCTGCTTTCGCCGCCTGTCGCGACAGGTGAGCCTGGAACCACGAGCTACGCAGCTTGGTGCGCATGCATGGACGTCCGGATTAAGACCTGGCTTTCTGTGCTGATGTGGCTGATGAATTCGACATAATTTGACGGATTCTGCATGCCTGCGTGGCATGTGTGTGCTAAGGCGTCAAGGTCATCTTAGGCTAGAGGTGGTCCTCGGCCCTTGCGCAGATACCTTCATCCCTTCGTCGACGTTCTCTGGACCCAAGCCTGGCTTCGTATTCACCACTTGCGAGGGAGCCACTGGATTTTACAAGGATAAGCCACACCTTTCATCTGCACCGACTTCCGGAGGTACGTTGCCCGTCTGTACCACACCGGATGTCGCTATTGCTGTACACTGTGACAGGAGTTCAATGTGGATGGGAGTTGGGAAAGTGCACCATTAGAAACTGTATACCTGGAATCCAAAGGCATAAATGCTTAACCAGCCAATGTATTATATATTCACTGCACACATTTTCAAGGCTGTGTCCAAGCTGTTGCTAATTGTTTTGATCCTTTGGCCACCGTGGTGCAATTATAATGGCAGGGTGCCCTTCATTCTTCGGTGGTGTGCCTCAATGCTGCTCTGGAAACGAATGTCAACAGCATAGAGAGGCCCAGATGTTATGAACCCACTGATAGTACTGTCACCTGTTCCAATTTGCCCATTAAATGCAGCGCCTCTTTTGCCTGCGGCGCCTCGCGAAAGGAAGGTGGGCCCAGCCGCCGTGCCGGCCGCCAAGCCAGCCGCCAAGGTTCCTGCAGTCGACATCTTGAGGCCAGCCTCGAAAGCTCCAGCAGCTGCACCGGTGCCGTCCAGGCAATCGAGTCCTGACGTGCCGCCACCCAAAGCCCAGCTAGCGGCCGAGTCTAAGGAGGTAAGGAATGCGGGGGCAAACGGCACCGTACGAGTACGAGTGTGGATGTCAATGGTTTTCCAAATATATGTACCGGGTCGCCCTTAGTGGGGCATGTTGGCTGGCCCTTAGTGGGGTGTTTGAAGCTTGTTGGTGACTTCGGGTGGGGACTAACCCTTGACGGTCAAGGCCTGATCTTCCGTTGTCTCAAGATGGCAGATAGCTTTTTGTCAGGTCCTTGCTGTATCTACCTACCTATGCAGACCGAAAGGCATTTACACCGCAGTTTAAAACTTTGCTAATCTGTTTCTGAAATTTCTGAGGGTTGCTGTGTAATTGAACCTCTTCACCCGTCTAATTTCCTGCCTGTCTTCCCTATCTATGTGCAATGCCGCGATTGTCACTTTACAGGCGGCGTCTGCCGAAGCAAGCTTTCTTCGCGAGCTTCACGAGGTGCGGCGGATGGCAGCCAAGATGGAGATGGCCATGAAGGACATCGCTGCGGGGTGTCCGGAGGCTTGTGGCACGAGCGACAAGCGTGGATACAAGGCTGTAGGCGCTAGCGTGGAAGCACTTGCTCGCCGGGCGGCAGCCCTCCGCACGCAGTATGAACGTTCTAACAAGGTGCGGCTGATGGCTGATACGGATTTGGCATTTGGGATTTTGCTAAGGCGACCTTTTCGTGTCACTTCCTGTGCAGCGTGCTGCAAGCCTGTTTGACGGCCTAGCGTCGCTACAAAGCATGTTGGATGCGCTACAGCTCTTTGGAGGCGGCGGCAGTGGCAATGACGGCCGCCCAGCCCCCTCGACGATTACGGCGCTTGAGGCCAACTTGCCACTGGAACCTGCTCTTGACACATTGCGACGAGACATCAGTACACGGCTCGAGGTACGTATGTTTGCATGCCCTGGGGACATGTTTTGACACGAGAAACGACCGTTGTGGCGTGCACGTTAACATGTGGAGCTGCTACACGGCACCATGTTCAGTAGTTGTACACTTCTGTTTAGCTTGGAGGAGCGGCAGCTGTGTGGTGCTGCTACACGGCTCCAATACGTATTGGACAGCACCAGGTCGCGATGGCCCACCTGACAGTTTCCTTACGCGGCATATGTCCCATGTGCAGGCACTGAGCACATGCCTCTGCGAGCTGGAGGACGTGCTGGACTCGTGGGAGACGCCGCAGGGTGAGTCAACTGGCAAGGGGGCCGCCGGGGACAGCCTGGGCTGGTGAAGCGAGAGGGGATGGGAATGATTGGAATTGGTGGGAAGGATTGGGTAGGGAGGGAGCATTGTTATGCATATCATGTGCAATGGCTGAGGCTGGACTTGTACTATCCTCACTAAGAATAATACGATGCCTTGTTGCTTCACAGCAGGCCACCAATCAACGGCTACACGGCTTTCAACCAGCGTGTTATACAAGACGCTCGCTTCGGCAGGTGAGTAATGCAGTCCATTTGAAGTATCCTACCCACTGGGTGTGTTCTTGGATTTTTTCTTTTAGTTAAACGTCGCTAAGATTTGGTTCACTAGCTGTACATTTTACTGCCTCTACTAGCGCGCCTTATTATCACTCTGATTTTTCCACAGGCTCGGTACTGTCTGCTGCGGCTAACCGGATTTTGGTTTTGACTGCCCGGCTTGAAGAGCTGGGGGCTTGTCCACATGGGCTCATGAAGGTAGGAGGACTAGGGCTTGATGGGTAGCATCTGACGATCAGGAGGAGTTGCAGTTTTCGCACCGCAAAACATGATATTCTGCAAGATAGTGCAAATTGATTTGCTCCTCGTTTCCTGCAGGATCCCAGTGGCCCACTGGCTGGCCTGGCCGCTTGGTGCCAAGGCGGTGGCTCTTCAACTGCCGGTGATGGGGTGGTGGTGGTATCACGCGGTTCATCAGCCGCGGCTGTCGGCAGGCCCGCTGCAGCGGTTGCCCGAACCCCAGACGGAAAGTCAGCCGGTGGCAGGTACGTAGTCAGGTTGGGGCGTGTTGCATATGCATTGGATGGTGTGTATCCGTGCACGCAAAAATGCCGGCTCACCCTGAAAATTATATTTGGGTGACCAGACTCCGTCACGGTTGTTAGGAGTCGTCCATGAAGTGCCTTCGCTCCTGACCATGTGCAGGGATTCTGTTAACCGAATCCTTCCATGGTGACTGATTGTATATGGTTATCCCCCTCTCCAGCATCTTCTTACCACCCAGCACGTGTACTGTCCATGCAATGCCAAAGAAGTTATGTCCTAATCTCCGTCCTGTCCCGTACGGTTCTTGGTTGGGGACTTACAATGTGATTAGCGACACACAGTGGCACACACCCAAATCTACGGATGGTCGGTGGTCACCGCTTCTGGGTGCTGGAAACACTGCATCACCCAGCCCGCAGCGACATTGTGCGTCTCCGTCTGCGCTTGGATCTGTTGACGGGTTCCTCGCCCGGCTTCAGGTAAGATTTCGATCCTCTAAAATTTAGAGCCATGCATGACACGCATGCCTTCACCATTTGATTGTTGAGTTGGATGCATGGAATATCTATCTGTAAGGAATATGCTTGTGGTTGCATGCGGAGGTTTGTCGCAGCAAGAAGCCTTAAGAGGCACCTTGGAGTTCAATCCCTTGGGAGTAGGTTTATGACAGGCGTGGATCTTGCCCGTGATTTTGCATGTCTGGGGTGTCACAGGCGATGGCGCGTATCGGTGGAAAGGTGCGCGTTACTAGCGCACTGCGCCTGCAAACACCGGCGGAGCGCCCCGGTGCTGCATTGTTGCAGCTTATGTCCGCCGCGGAGGCGGCCCGATGTGCTTTGCCAGAAGCACCGGAGCCCACATCCCCCCCGCGTGCCCAGGTGAAGCTGACACGACTACTCAGGTGCGCGCCAACGGGAACTGTCGGCGTTATGGTCATCGCAGCCCACCTTGTTCGCTCACATTGCTGACCTGTCATTCTCAAGCAAGTGGTGGTTAGATCATTTTGTGTCTTGAGGGTGGTGTTCTTGATGGAGCCTGGTCACGTGACAATTTTGTTTGCTTGGTGTCTTTGCAGTATTGAGGCAGCGGCTGCAGCACCTCAGGCACCCGTGCCTGCACAGTCGACGGGATTTAACTTCGTTACAGTGCCCATGGTGGGAGCCGGAGGCATTCCGACTACACCGTCGTTGACTTCAAAACCGGCCGTACCAGCGGGAGCTGTTAGGCCGGCTTCAGTTGCTCAAGCAGGGGTTTCGGCGGCGGGTCCTCAGCCAAAGGCTGCTCAGCCCCCAGTTCCAACAATGGCCCAGGCGAGGTTTATGCGGGTTGTGGCGGGCTCGAGTGTGTGATGCGTGCATCTTAGTGCATTGCACTTCGCCACTTGGGCGGCTCTGAACCGGATTGAACTTGAACCAGAGGGGAAATGCACCATGAGGTTGACTGTGCGTACTTCAGGGTCTGAAATGTACGTTGACTCGTGTGACTCGCAGCTCCAAGCCGCCAGTAAACTCCAAGCACAGCAAGGGAGCAAAGCTGGTGCTGGTTCCTCTGCACCTACAGCTGCTACGAGAACGGCTGCGGCATCAAGCCAGCCGTCCGGTGGAGGACAACCACCTGTGCCGTCAATGACCCTGTTTGCACAGGCTGCACAGCTGCAACAGAAGGCCCTCCCCCTACAGGTATGTGGCGTATACCTGGTCGTATCCTGAAAACAAGTGTGTTTTAGGCGGACGGTCATTTCCGGTGAATTATGGGGTTGAATGTGCAAGAAGTTTACCCAAGGATGTGTGTTGACAGATGCCATGGTACAGCGTGTTGGTTTGCCAGCTTCATGTATCTTACGGCCTCAATTCGATGCCTGTTGCAGCCGGTGCCTTCTGCAAGGCCTACGGACTCTGGATCAAGTGCTGGCAGCACAGCGACAAGTAGGCCGCCTGCAGCCAAGCCACAAGTGGCGGCGTCCCCCCCTGTACCGTCGTTGGAGTCCATGCGAGCCGCGGCAGCTGCACAGGCGCGTATGCAGCAGCAACAGCAACAACAAGCTGAGCATCAGCCTGAACAGAAGCAGGGCCCAGCATTTGGACGAGTCAGTACAAGTGCGCAATCTGGCAGCAACGGCACGCCTGGGGGCTTTGGCTTCGGTTTAAACCTTCCAAATGCGGGTGCCGCATTGTCAGCTCCAGATAAAGCTGCCGCCTCTGCAGCACCAGCCGAAGCGTCGGCAGCAGCTGGATCCTGGTCTAAGTCTTCAACCATAAATGTGGATACTAAACCTGCAGGAGCAGGAGGTCCCAGATTCGAATTTGGGTCTCTAGGCTTTGGAACGACGTCAGGAAGCAGTCAGGCACAGAGTAGCTCATCATTCACCGCTGCACCTGCTGCCACATTCGGGTCAGGTGCAGCTGAGAGCATGTTTCATGCTTCAGCCTCCAGTTTCACGGTGCTCGATCAGGCGGCTTCTGCTTCTGCAGCAGCTTCTGCGGCAAGCCCAGCAGCAAATATAGCTTTGGCGCCGGCATTGCTTCAGGCATCCCCTGCACCTGCGCCTGCTGGTCTGTTTGGCCCCCAGTCTACAACTATGCCTGCTACCACAAGCGGTAAGGCTCGTAGCGTGACATGCTTGGCAGCTTATGATGCTGTTTGTGTTTACTTCAATTGGTTAATTGGAACCGTGTTCTGGTGCAGCTGCATCCGGCGCAATGGGTGCTGCTGGCCTGTTTGGTGGGCTGAGCTTTGGCAGCACTTCGTCATCGGTTGCGGCCAGCAGCACAGGAGCAGCAGGGAAAGCGTCACCGTTTGCAAGCTTTGGTAAGAAGCGGATAAAGTAGATCTATAGTGTAATGACGATTCAGCTCGTTAATCATATGCTTGCAGACAAGCCGAGCTTTATCTATCATATGCTGTGCAGCAGCGGCTTAGTATTTCATGGTTTAATGTTAAGGTCTCCATGTAGCAACCGCCTGCATTGCCTGTTATCAAGGTCCCAGAGCCCACCGTCACCTTGTAGGTGCTACGACTGCATCTATTGGTGCCACTGGGCCGGCTGCATCTGCGACTCCAGCTGGTACCTCCCTTTTTGGTGCGTTTGCGAGCAGTGCTGCAGCTAACAGCGCTACTCTAGGAGCTTCTGGCTTTAGTGTCTTCAGTTCACAATCAAACACAATAGCTGCAGGTGGTGCAAGTCAGCCTTCGGCATCCACAGCTGCTTCCTCTGCTATTGGCGGAACAAGCTCTGCCCCAAGTACAGCCGCCTTTTTGGCTGGGCCCTTCAGCGGCACCCAGGGCGGCATTCAGTCCAAGGCAGCCATGCCCACTGTTCAAGCTGGTGTTTTTTCAACTTTTGGCCAGGCACCGGCATTTAGCAGCCCACGTGTAACAGTGGCTCCATCATTTGGTAGCCCGGCAACGCTGGGAGGCGGTGCAGCTCCGGCTTTTGGCTCTTCTGGCAGCCATGCAGCGTCGGCAGCATCAGCATTGGGCACAAGCGTGTTTGGGGCCAGCTTCGGTGCGCCCTCCACATTCGGTTCCCCAGCCCCGGCGGCGCCAGCAGCTCCTACAGCTCCATTTGGTGGAGGTTTTGGCCAAAGCAGCGGCTTAGGTAAGTCTTATCAGTAGTTCAGAAGGCAGGACTATGTGGTATGGTATGCACACGTCCCCGAAGCCATGACATCCATTGGGGAATGTTTTCATGGTGAAGAGATTCCAACCATACCATGGGTCTAAGCTGCTTCCTTGCATTCCATGCCGTCTTGTCACCTACACTGTGGACATCTCTACTTTTTTCAGTCAATGTAACTTGCACTGGCTTACAGATTTGTCCTGTTCCTGATGCCTCCTGGCAGGCAATGCCGCCGCTGGTGTTAATGCATTTGCAGGGTTCGCAGTGCAAGCTGCTGGCACGGGTGGGGTTGCGGCTCCCTCTGGGGGTGGGTTTGGGGTTTTTTCCAGCTCGGCACCGACACCTCCGGCCCCAGCTGGTGGGGGATTTGGTGCCTTCACAAGCCAAGCCGCTGGCTTTGGAGGTTTTGGCTCCAATACACAGCAGCAGCCGGCGCAGGGCATTGCTTTCGGGACCACAGGGCCCAGTGGCTTCGGTGCCCTTGGTGGTGGTATGGGCGCAACAGCAGTGGGTTCCAGCACATCTGCAGATTTGTGGAAGCCGCGTAAATAGGTAACACATGTGACATCGTTGTACAGAAAGGATACTGTGCATCAAGTTGGGTCGGACGGGTCACACGGTGAGAGGACTCTTCTTGCCATCAGTTGTACCGCATACACGATATTAAGGGAACATATGTGTTCACCATCTGTGGATTTGGTGCGATGGCTGCACCTTAACGGCTGGCATCTGGCCGACATTTCACGCTTTACGGCTGGTGCACATTCAGATTTTGTCAATACGTAAAAAAGTTTGACCTAAAACCGACTGAGCACCTGGTGCCAGTGCAACTACAGACGTGCTGAAAACATAATCTTAACTGGCGTCCGGTGGTCGCTGGCAGCAATTAAGATGCGGGTTCACGCGAGTTAGATTAGTGCTTGAGACAGCTTGGTGAGAAGACGGGTCAGCTAAGTGCAACTTTCAATCAACAGAAACAACTCGTTGTGCTCCTGTCTTCCTTATTTCCTGAATCCCGGCTATTCCTCATGAGGGAAAAGCTGTTTGTGCCAGAACGGTTTAGCGGCAAGGCATAAAGCACAGAATCGGACAGATACTAAGGGCTCTTACGCTGCGTACCTTACGAAGCAAGATATCAACCGGGCTAAAACTACAAGGACCTGCGGCATAGCAGCACTGAAGCTCACCCAATAAACCGCGACCCAGCCACGACAAATCACTTCTCAACAAACTAGACTGGAAACAGAAAGCTCATTTTTGGGCGGGGCCCCAGCGAGAAGCGCCCCGGGGGCCCCCGACCTGTGGGATTGCCCATGTCCGTGTGGCCGTGTGTAACGGACCAAACAGAATATCTCGCCCGACTGAAACGCGTTATCGGTAACATACTGCATTCTCTGTCGCAAGGTATCTCGCCTGTAGCCTACAAAAATCGTACGAGCACAAATGCGCACAAACAACTTTATTGACCGGGGCCAAAGTCACATCAACGCCTCTCGGGCTATATCTAATCTCAAATGGTACCGCGTATCTCATAATTGAATTTTTAGATGGCGGCGTATGATAACTCGAACTCCCAGGCCTCAAACATATCCAAACATACTATTTCACCCGGCTGAAACGCGTTATCGGCAGTATACTGCATTCTCTTTTGCAGGTATCTGGCCTGTAGCCAACAAGGATCGTATGAGCACAAACAACTTTGGCTGCCTCCATTGACCGAGCTCAGAGTCATGTTAACGGGCTTGCCCTCTCGGGCTAAATTTCATCTCGCGTATCTCATAATTGAATTCTGAGATGACAGCGTATGATAACTTGAACACCCAGCTTGTGTTACCTTTTGCCCGCACGGGCATTCCGATTTGCCACCAGGCCGACAAATTTGCTTTCATTTCTCTACTAAATACGCAAGCTGCTCGTTTGTACATTTACTTTAGCCAATGCTCAGGGCCTCCGGAGACTTGCGGTGTGCCGCGATGAAGCTCGCGGCTGTGGCTGAGGCCGCTGGCGCTTCGGGGTTAAACATCACAGACAGCACCAAACTTCACCCAGCTTGTGTTACCATTTGCCCGCACGGGCATTCCGACTTGCGGTCTGCCGCACTGTCCATGCGGCGTGCACCCGGAATGGATGCGATTCGCGTGGAGCCCGCAGGCGGTGCTGACGATTCCGCCGGTGCAAGCTTAGCTCCCACACCATCAGCACTGCTGCAACAAGCACATCTCCCACCGCGTTAACACTACCCATCAATTGTCACACTTGCCGCGCTAGCTACCGGTTGTACGGATGCAGGGGGGCCCCACCCTTTTTCCGGCTTCCCCGAAGCCGACACCCGACTTGTCCAGAGCTCTACTACGCTGTAGTACTGGGGAAGGTGGCAGGGGATAGAGGCGGCAGGGGAGAAGGCGGCAGGCGAGGAGCGGCAGGGGAGGAGGTGGCAGAGGAGAAGGTGGCAGGGGATAGTGTAACAGCCGTCTCCTACCTTAGGCGTTTCAGCGGAAGTGTTGGGTTGTAAAGCAGTGGGAGAAGAGGGCCTTGACCACGAAGGACGGCTAAGGGTTAGGAGCGAGAAGCGGTACGGGAAATCAGAGTTCGAAGACATAAGTCGAGAACAGTGACAGCAGAGTCTTGAACTCCGAACACTGGTATAGTTATACGAAAGTTTGGCCGAAGCACTTCACCAGGGTGGCTTAAATGCTGCCCACCTGCCGCCATCTCCATTCCTGGAGTCTTGTTGTCGTATGCTAGGTTGTGATAGCGCAACAGAAAGTGAGTTCTTACAGTTAACGAGTATGGTTCTTAACTACAGGACCGTACCGTTACTGTGATTAAGCTTTAATAGCTTAAAGATATTCTTAAGGTAAATGTAGCTTGCTACAAATAGTGGAGGCAGGGGAGAGGTGGCAGAGGCAGCAGAGGAGGAGCGGCAGGGGATAGCAAGTAAAAGAAAGCCAGAAACGCGTTCCCGAAGAAAGTGAGAGTCAGTGTTTCTGAACACCAAGTTCGAAACATGTCAGTTTCCTTGGATGCATTCCCGAAGAAAGTGATAGCAAGTTCCCAAAGAAAGTGAGAGCAAGTAAAAAAAGGGCAAAAAGATGTCTTCTTGCTCTCCTTTCTGTCTGAGGGCTACGGCACAGTCTGCCATCCATAGAAGCGGCAAGAGAGAAGGTGGCAGGGGACAAGCAGCAGGGGCGGCAGGCGAGGAGTGCTAGGGGATAGAGGTGGCAGGGGAGGAGGCGGCAGGGGATAGAGGCGGCAGGGGATAGAGGCGGCGGGGGAGGAGGCGTCAGGGGAGGAGGCGGCAGGGGATAGAGGCGGCAGGGGATAGAGGCGGCGGGGGAGGAGGCGGCAGGGAAGGAGGAGGCAGTGGATAAAGGCGACAGGGGCAGAGGCGGCAGGGGATAGAGGCGGCAGGGGATAGAAGCGGTGGGGAAGGAAGCGGCAGGGGAGGAGGTGGCTGGGGAGGAGGCGGCAGGGAAGGAGGAGGCAGTGGATAGAGGCGACAGGGGCAGAGGCGGCAGGGGATAGAGGCGGCAGGGTATAGAGGCGGCGGGGAAGGAAGCGGAAGGGGAGAAGGTGGCAGGGGATAGAGGCGGCAGGGGAGGAGGGGAGGATGTGGCAGGAGTGGAGCCGGCAGGGGATAAGGCGGCAGAGGACAGAAGTGGTAGGGGATAGAAGCAGCAGGTCTGTTCTGGCCGGCACTACTGTCATATACAGTTCGTACAGCCATATGCAATTCAAGGTCCTAGATTCGATTCCTGGGGAAACACTCGACCTAGTCGGGAGTATGAGATAATGGCTAGCTGCTGAGATGTGAAGTTGAGATCACAGATGATGGATCGAGATTCGCACGCTGGATTGGTGGCGTTTGCTGAACCCTCTGTCTCTGCAGATGCTCGGATGCTAGGAGGCAGGATCAACCGCCGTGAACTACCAGTTCGTATGCTGTAGTACAGTGTGGTAATGGTGGATGGTGCTGTATGGTATGATAAATCGTAGAAATGATGATGTGTTCAAATGGCCCGGAAGCCTCCCTCTCTGTAGCAATTCAATTCAAGAAGCAGCAGGGGACGGAAGCGGCAGGGGATGAGGCAGCAGGCGAGGAGCAGCAGGGGATAGTGGCGGTAGGGGAGATGGTGACAGGGGACGGAAGCGGCAGGGGATGAGACGGCAGGGGAGAAGGTGGCAGGCCAGGACCAGCAGGGCTTAGAGGCGACAGGGGAGGATGTGGCAGGGAAGGAGGCAGCAGAGGATAGAGGCAGCATGGGAGGAGATGGCAGGGGATAGAGCTTATTCAGGTTTTGTGACAAGTCTGATATTGGTCACGTCATTTTCAGTTGCGCACAAACGGAAGGTGACGTCATGCACATGTACACCCTAGGGGTGGGAGAAGGCGGAAGGGGATAGAGGCGGCAGGGGATAGAGGCGGCAGGTGAGAAGGCGGCCGGGGAGGAGCGGCAGGGGAGAAGGCGGCTGGAGGAGGCGGCTGGGGAGGAGGCGGCTGGGGAGGAGGCGGCAGCAGATAGAGGCGGCAGGGCAGGAGGCGGCAGGGGATAGAGGCGGCAAGGGAGAAGGCGGCAGGGGAGGAGCGCCAGGGGAAGAGGCGGCAGGGGATAGAGGCGGCAGATGAGAAGGCGGCCAGGGAGGAGCGGCAGGGGAGGAGGCAGCTGGGGAGGAGGCGGCAGTGGATAGAGGCATCAGGGGACAGTGCTTTTCTTTTCAATTTTGCCGGTGAATTTTCCAGTCCGAACGGATGAATAGGTTTTTAGTCGCGGGAATAAAAGCATTCCGAATCTGTAAGGCCACCCCCCAGACCCCCCTTGATGAGTTACAGTTTACTTCGTGCAAACACCGTGGGGAATGCCGCAACACGCGTCACCACAATCTCTCAAACACTGATCGAATAGAGTTCGTTCCAGTGTTTTTCTTTTCAATTTTGCCGGTGAATTTTCCAGTCCGAACGGAGGTATAGGTTTTTAGTCGCGGGAATAAAAGTATTCCGAATCTGTAAGGCGCGGGGGGGGGCTCCGCCCCCCCCCAGACCCCTCCCGATGAGTTACAGTTTACTTCGTGCAAACGCCGTGGGGAATGCCGCAACACGCGTCACCACAATCTCTCAAACACTGATCGAATAGAGTTCGTTCCAGTGTTTTTTGGGCAGGGCCCCAGCGCGAAGCGCCCAGGGGGGCCCCGACCTGTAGGATTGCCCATGTCCGTGTGTGTGTGTGTGTGTGTGTGTGTGTGTGTGTGTGTGTGTGTGTGTGTGTGTGTGTGTGTGTGTGTGTGTCTGTAACGGACCAAACATAATATCTCGCCTGGCTGAAACGCGTTATAGGTGCTATACAGCATTCTCTATTGCAAGGTATTTCGCATGTAGCCTACAAAAATCGTATGAGCACAAACAAGTTTGGCTGCCTCAATTGACCAAGGCCAAAGTCACATCAACGCCTCTCGCGCTAAATTTCATCTCAAAAGGTACCGCGTATCTCATATTTGAATTCTTAGATGACGGCGTATGATAACTCGAACTCCCAGGCCTTGAGTGTGTAACGGACCAAACATAATATTTCACCAGGCTGAAACGCGTTATCGGTACTATACAGCATTCTCTATTGCAAGGTATCTCGCATGTAGCTAAGAAAGACCGTATGAGCACAAACAAGTTTAGCTGCCTCCATTCACCGACCTCAAAAGTCACATCAACGCCTCTCGCGCTAACTTTCGTCCCGAAAGCTGCCGCGTATCTCACAATGGAATTCTGAGATGACGATGTATGATAACTCGAACACCCAGCTTGTGTTACCATTTGCCGGCGTGGGCAATCCGACTTGCCACCAGCAGGCCAACATAATTTGCTTTCATTTCTCTATGANATACACAAGCTCC
>NW_003307584.1:14830-16736 GCF_000143455.1 Volvox carteri f. nagariensis | reverse complement strand
GGCGCTGGGGGGGGCTAAGGCCCCCCCCAGACCCCCCCCGATGAGTTACAGTTTACTTCGTGCAAACGCCTTGGGGAATGCCGCAACACGCGCACACCACAATCTCTCAAACACTGATCGAATAGAGTTCGTTCACGATTGTTCGTCTTGCATCATGTTGAAAGATAACACTACACGACTTTCCGGGTTGCAAAAGTAATGATGCATAGCAGCAATGGACCGGAACCACCAAGTGCAGCCTGTTTCCTGGACCATCGCGATTGTCTCCATATGACGAACATTGATGTTTGGCCCGCTCACTGTTGACAACCGGAGTGGCGTCATTGTCGTCGGCTGGCTGCAGCATTGCGCCCACATTCCCTACGACCTCTATACCGTCTTTATTAACGTCGCTAATGGCTTCAGTGATTTTTTATATCTGCTTTAATGACCTAACACGCTTTGGGAGCTTCGGGTCCGAATGTTTTGCAGCGTTTGGTCCGGTCAGAAACAGTCCGATTCCTCGTTGACTTTCGGGCGTGAGCTTCCTAACAGTATCCATGGTATTAAAGTACCATGATATGGTTAACATGTATGTCTCCTGTGAGATTCTAGCGGCTTTGGCATGGGCAGTCCATTTTTGGCTGGAGGAATGAACTTGCACGGTCGGAACATTATTTATTCTTAACTTTCAGGACCACGAACATTTTTTTATTCCAAATTCGGAATATATTCCGCAAAAAAATATCGCTGGCAGGGGAGTAGGCGGCAGTGGAGGAGGTGGCAGGGGAGTAGGCGGCAGGGGACACAGGCAGCAGAGAAGGAGGCGGCAGGGGAGGCGGCGGCAGTGAATAGAGGCGGCAGGCGAGGAGGAGCAGGAGATAGAGGTGGCAGGGGAGAAGGTGGCAGGGTAGGAGGCGGCAAGGTAGGAAGTGGCAGGGGAAAGAGGCTGCAGGGATAGAGGCTGCAGGGGCAGAGGCAGCGGGGGATGAGGCGGCAGGGGATAGAAATGGCAGGGGACAAAGCGGCCGAAATCAAGTTCACTACACCATAGCGTTCATTCCTTCCTGCCTGGGTGTTATTGGCATGCGACAATGCACCTAATACCCAGGACATACACCTGGACCTGCAACCAGCACACACACGCTTCGGGCATGTGGAACAACGAATTTGAAGTAGGTATGGAGGATCACGCACATGCAGGGAGATGGGTGAATGAGTGAAGATTGCCAACCTGTATTAGGGCATGGTTAGCACCCATAAATATTGAGAATAAGATCCTTGCCCCAACAACCGCCCAGCCATGCCTAAATACCTGTGTGCCCAGCAAAACATGCCCATGGCCCCATGCATGCCAAGGTGATGTACACGTGATTGTGGGATGGGCTGTGCCCACTCACTCCTCACATGCCTAGCAGCCAGAATGAGGTGTTGGGTGTTTTTCATGTGCTATGGCAGTGGTCGTGTGGCTTAATGGATAATTATAAGGCATCGTCCTCCAGTTTTATGTCCAGGATGGAGATTGTGGGTTTCAGTCCCTAACTTCCCCGGCCCCATGTTTTGGTGAACCCTCATCCATTGCATCCACGCCAGCTTCTGCAAAGTCAGTGGCTTTGCGGGATTGGGCGGCCACCATCAGAATCCAATAGAATCTGCCAGATCAACCACAAGCATCAAGTCTACTCCTTACCGGCTCCACAGATCACTCACTATAACCAGATGCAGCTGCTGTGGGTGGGAGGCCCGAAGCTGGTGGTCTACTGGCCATGGGGAGCATGCCTGTGAGGAGGGAGTCACAGCAGTGTGAAGGAGTGTGAAGTCCGTGTGAAGTCGGTGTCCCCACAAAACCCTAAAACCCTAATTGCATGTAGTACATAAGAGTGCCACAGCCGGTTTGCACAGTCTCAGGACCCTCGCCCGCTTACCA
>NW_003307584.1:0-14780 GCF_000143455.1 Volvox carteri f. nagariensis | reverse complement strand
GTGGTCGTGGGTTCGAGCCCCACATTGGGCGAGAATGTCCCGTATGTGTGTGAAAGGGACATCAGTAGACCAGTGCCCTGCACCTAATGTAACTATTATGCAGGCTTAGACATTCATTCATTCCTGACCCCCTTCTCATAATATGTCCTCGTCATGGTGCTGAATTTCTGACTTGTATTCCTGCTGGATGGGATGGGATATGATGGGATGCCTGATTCCAGAATTGCGAATTAGCCCACAGCTACTTGCATTATAATTATCAGTCCATCCATGCTTTATCAGTATGCGAAAACCCAAACTCTATAACACCCTTTTGCCTGCTCTATCTCTTGTTTTTATGGCACCGGAGAGTTTGCCAGCTTTTTCCTATAGCTAGGCCAACACGATTAGCAAAAGCCTCAGGTGGGGACCCTGGATCCAGCTAGCATGACTGCACCTACCCATCCATCCTAACACCCTATAGCTAAACACCCTAAACACCCTAACACCCTAAAAACACGAGAAGAACAAGTGTAGGTAGGAGTACACATCAACCAAGCCGGGATCCGATCTACCTGGATCGAACAGGCGACCTAAGGATATCAGCATCGCATCTTTCGATTACAGTCCTTCGCTCTTCCAGCTGAGCTAAGATCGGGAGCATGGTGCTCAACGCGTATCGAGACCAGGTTTCGATCCTGGGACCTCGGGGTTATGAGCCCCGCACGCTTCCGCTGCGCCATCTCGAGTCTCATGTGCACACCTACCTTCAACTCTCGCCAGAACTCGTGGATCGTGGATGCCCGACAAGCAGCTCCAACCAAACCGAGTAGAGCCTTTGCCCTAAGGATGAACCGCGGCGCGCCGCGAAGTGGACCGTAGCTTCGACTCCCAGGCCAGGTATGGGTGTGTGGTGCGTAAGGTGCTGTGTGGTGCGTAGGTGAGAACGGTAATAATGTGGGGAAGCAGTGGCGAGGACTCAGTTACATTACATCTGTGATGGAGGGTGGCTTAGTAGCAAGCCACAGCCAGCAGTGCCGTAGCAGAAGGTCATTCTCAAGGTTCACGTCTGGCATCCAACAGCAACGACCCATAACAACAATCGATGAGGGGCCCTGATAGCAGCACGGCACAAGGAATGTCCGCGGATTGTGAGCGGTGAAGTGAATAATGCCGCCTAGGCTCGCATCACACTAATTGCATGAAATCACCGCGGTGGCAGCATCGTCAGCAGCGGAGTAACAGCAGTCTGCGCGGACGATCCTGCATTTGATGGTCGTCATGAGCAGAACCCAGCTATTGCCACGCCCTGGACGCATGCTTGTGTTCTCGTGTTCTAGTGCCGTTGCATTCTCACGTCTGGGCGGGTGCCTGTCCTCACCGCCTCACTGTAGTGCATACATGGGGCCGTGTCGCATCCCCATGATGCATGAGTACAGTCCCAGTCTGTCACGGCCCCAGTTGTCGCATCCTCACACCTCACATCTTTGTTGCATCCTCACACTTCACATCCCCACCATACATCCTTGTCACATACATGTCTCACCGTCACACCTCACATCTCACATCCTTGCGTTCGGCAAATATTTGCAGTACTACACGTACGGTTCCATGCGGTCATACATTCATGTGCACACACGTTGTGTGTACTCGCGGTCGCATGCCCTGGTGCTTCACATTCACGGGTGTATGGTGCTTTGTGTACGGCATGTGCGGCTGAAACCGCATATTAGGAATGTGTAGTATAGCAGCACCGGAGCGTTGCATTGCAAAAGTCAGCCATCATGCAGGGCACTGCGAAGAGATGCAGTTCCTCACCGCGGGCCGCCATGTAACAGATGCAGATGTGGAACACGGTGCCACAGAAGCAGTCGGGGTTGCTCTGCCGCTTGTCGCCAGGTTTGAAACCAAAAAGGATGTCCATAAAGGCGAGCTTAACCGTGTTGAGGAGTGCTTGGCTGGTGTAGGGGTTGTTTCGCACCCGCCACCACTTGTCCATGACACGCTTTTCCACAACGGAGCACCATCCTCACCAAATTCCAGAAACTGCCCAGCGGCCACGACTGCAGCCGCACTGTGCAAGTCGGCGGGGTTGACATTAAACATGAGGATTGGCAGCCCGGTTGCGGTGGCTACACCACGTAGATTGGCGTGCATGTTGTGGTAATATGCATCTGTCATGTCGATGCGTGCGACTGTTCGCCGAAGAGAGGTGACGAGGGTGTGCACGAGAGGTGACATGTCTTGGAGCAGGTGGCGGCGATCCGGGTGCATCTTCGGCAATGCCAGGATGTCCGCCATCGCTTTGACAGCCTCTCGCGGGATGGCGCCCACCGTGTCGATGTCCTGCTGGCAGCACTTCACTGTAACCCATGTCTGCACTTTTGCGTCCTCCATGTTGAGCACATCCACCATGCGGGCGAGCATGAGGAGGTTGCCGCTGAGCTGCTGCTGTGGCACACGCGTAGACACATGCTGGAAGAAGGTCCGGTTGCTCATACCCAGGGGACGGAGGCCGCCCTTTGTGTACAGAAATGCGGTGGGGAAGTTGCTGGCAAGCACATCTTCCCGGGAGTAGTCCAGGATCTGCAGCAGGGCGGAGGCATAGAGCAGGGAGCATGCATTGGGCAGGTCGATTGTGATATGCATATCAGTGAGGAGGCACAAGCCTTATGCGGGTATGTCATGCACGAGAGTAGCAGCGCATCAGGGAATACACTTCACCCACCCATAACCAGCTTACCTTAGAACCACGGCCCCCAGACGCAAAGACCAGCCGGTGTTCCGCTGTCAGCTCACGGTGTAGCTCCACCGGGTTTCGTGCATCATCACCTAATCCCGGCACAGTTGTGTCAGGGACAACAGGCACCAGAACTCCGAGCTCCTCGAGACCAGCATCCTCCGGTGTGTTGTCCGCTTGTGACACTCTGGGTCCATTGCCTGCCACTCCTTCATCGCTTGGTCATCGATATGCCTCTCGGAGGTGAGGTTGCTGAGGTAGTTGACCCAGGCCACAATATTAGCTGCTCGGATGGACAACACCTTGGTGCTCTTGAGCTTTTCTAGCAGCTCCTCCTTGCTGCTGACGACATCCATGCAGAGGACGGTGATGTTCTCCGGCAACGACACAGCAGAGCATGGGATGGTGTCCACCCACTGATCGAGTGATGGGTTCGCCATGGCTATCTTGTGCATTGTGACGGTGATGGGCTGCAAGTCAGGCGGCCGGTTCTTAACCTTAAGCGTGTAGATCTGCTGCTGCACATGGCCCAGCCCCAGTATGTTGGCTTCCAGCACGGTAGGCCACTCCAGATGCTGCCCATCCTGATTGATTTCCGGCACGTCTCCACCATCATAGCGTGTGAGAGCAGCCTCCGGGATGCGTCCGCCTGGATGCGGAGGCAGCAGCCACAGGCAGGGCAGACCAGCCAGAATAACCAGTGCGGTTGTGTGCGTGCATGCATGAACACCCAGCACACATGATCGGCAACGAAAGCACCGCATGCAAATTCTCATGAAATGCGTATGTCCCAGCAGCCTACCCCAGAACCGGCCACAACGAACAACATCCCACAGGAAAGCAGCCGCCAAAACCCATCAAATACATATGTTGCCACACATTCGTTCCCCCGACCCAGTGTTTAGTGCTTACATTCCAAGGCATGAATGCAGTCATTGCACATCATGATGATGTCGTCGCCAGCCTCGTTGGTGTGCACTGTACAATTCTCCCCAGAGCGCTCCACATGCATGCAGTACAGCACTAGCCACACACCCAGAGCAGTGGGATCCGGCCGTGGCTCCATGCCAAGGTTGTGGCGGCCACGAAGGGAGCATCCATTCCTCATGCTGGCCGTCCGCGTCTTGTGGCCGGGTCGCATCCACTTCTGCTTCTTCATCGGAAAGAATAGACTCCTGCTCGTCGTCAATACCATCCGTCTCACACCGACGCTGCCGTGGCAGACTAGATGGGCCCGCCTCATGCGGCGGAAAGTCCTCCGGGAAGCCGTATGCTCCAGTGTTGCCCAAATGGTCCCGCACCTGTTGCAACGAACTGCACTGCTGGGTGGGCTGGTGGTGCTCTTGGTCATCCGAACCACCAGAGTACCCTGTCGTACCAGGACGCTTGGTGAGCCCTATCTTCTCCGTAGAATGCCCATTGAGCCACGTCTTTTTGGAAGCCCCACAGCAAAGCTGGCTCAGGCAGTGGTGGTGTTCTGCCCCCTGGTGCGGCTGCCACTGGTAGCCATGTGAAGACTTGAGCTGGACGCGCCACTGCCAGCGTCCTCCAAACATCTGCACGCAACTGGTGCACGTTGGGGATGTCAACAAACCAGTAGCCGTGTGCCTGTACCGCAGACTTCATCTCGCTGCAGCAGGCGCAGACACATGATGGCATGTTGTGTTTGACAGCGGCATCAAGCTGTTCGGTGACTCGGATCTGTTCTGCTAGAGAAACAGTGGGCAGAGGCTGACCCACAGGAACATCTTGCACATGTTCCGGCCATGAAGCTATACTGCTGTCTAACCAGGCACCCATACGAGGCTTGGTGGGGTTTGTCGGCCGCCTGAACAGCCAGAAGGCAGCATCCAAAACTGCCTCCACAAGGATACCCCTGCTGCGGTGGGTGCATTGTGGTGTGTGCTCCTCAGATGACTTTTGCCAAATCGCATGGGCTTGACGCTTCCAAGCTGCGTCCACTGTTTGGTCTGCCGCCACTTGCTCAGGCGTTCGGTTGGCTCGCGCCTCCGACCACCGCGCCCACCAAGCAGTAGCTGCTGCTCGGTCCGCCACCACTTGCTCAGGTGTCCGGTTGGCTCGTGCATCTGCCCATCACGCTGCAGCTGCTGCTCGATCCACCGCCACTTGCTCAGGCGTCCGGTTGGCTCGCGCCTGCACCTTTCTGGTTGCATCCGCACTGGACAGCTGGGGTGTCGGGGGGAAGGTGTGGCTTGAGTCCGGCCCGTCAAGCTCAGAAGCCACAAGCCTCCACCTGTGATGTCAGGAAGAGGATTACTAGTCTACCGCCCATGCAGGAGATGGAGCAACATCACGGGCACCAGTCCCAACCAGGACTCCTTACCGGAACCAGAATTGTCCATAGAAATGGCCGGTCAGACTGATGTCGCGACAGGTTATCCTCCTATCCTCAAGAAATGCAGTTGAGGGCCAATGGAACACAGTATATCGATACAATATGGATGTATGTTGCGCAGTACCGCTGTTTGGTAGAATTGTATCCTGAATCCGTATGATAAATTTTATCCTGGATCCGTTTGACAAAAATAATAAATGCACTCGAGGGCCAATGGCACACATTACTTCTATACAATAACTGTGCTGCGCAGCATCACTGGTTGATAGAATGTATTCTGAATCCGTATGATTCTATAGAATTTCTGCGACTGAATTTATCCCGGGGAACGTTGCGGTGTGCGCGACTTCACGTCATTTCGTGGCGAAGCCATTGTAGTCTAGTTTTCCACTGCAAGTCCTGTCCCACAGTGGAACTACGTGGAACTACCCACAGCCACGCCCAGGCGTCCCCGGTTATCCTGATATTTTGTGATAAACGTTTAACCTTGCAAGTTCATGTCAAACAACACAACTACGCGCGTCTGTTGTTCGTTACCCACCACCGTGCCCAGTCGTCCCCATGGCCTGACGGCCCAGTATCCGTGTGTCCCCGCCCACATGTTCACGGTACACATGCACGCGTCCAAGCTTCATGCACACGCCCATGTTACATCCTCATGTCCCGCGTCCACGCGTCCATGCTACATCCACGTGTGGCTACATCCACGGTGCCACCGTCCCATGCACCCACATGCCCACACGCTCACGCGTCCATGTGCCCTTGCATCCTCGCGTCCTCACGTCCTGGTGTCCTCGTGTCCTAGCATCCTCGCCTGCAACTCGTGTGCGACCCGCGATTCGAACCCGCGACCTGTCGTCCTCGCATCCTCGCGTTTCGGTGTGCAACTCGAAACTCGCGGAGTGCGACTCGAACCCGCGACCTCTGATTGTGAAGAGGGCGCGCGCTAACGAAAACGCAAAGCTCCGGAACCATCCAATCGAGCGCGACTTTCCAACCGCGCCGCGCCGCGTAGGGGACCGTAGCTTCGACTCCCAGGGCAGCTGTGGGTGTGTGGTGCGTAAGGTGCTGTGTGGTGCGTAGGTGAGAACGGTAATAATGTGGGGAAGCAGTGGCGAGGACTCAGTTACATTACATCTGTGATGGAGGGTGGCTTAGTAGCAAGCCACAGCCAGCAGTGTCGTAGCAGAAGGCATTCTCGAGGTTCACGTCCGGCATCCAACAGCAACGACCCATAACAGCAAGAGAGGCAGTTGCATACCGCGGGCTGCCATGTAAGAAGTTGCACAATCACACAACTGCAGGCATGTGATAACTTTAATTCGAAGCCTTAGCGTCAAATTTGATTCGCAGATGTGAAAGACAAACATTGCTAGGTTTGCAGTCTCAGCGCGTGGTAACGATCTTGCAGACGTTCTCAAGGCTTGCAATCGTCAGATCCGTGCCCTGCAGCTTTACATGCAGATCTGCTGTGAAAACCGCGTTGACGGCTTCGCAGGCGGAGGTGATGTCATCCACCGTGGTCTTTGCTTTGGGCGGCAGGGTGTTGCGAGGGACTTGGTGTGCGGGTGGCTGCCCGACGGCAGCTTGGTGATGGTGTATGTAACACAGCAAAGGCGTAACCCGGGATGCTCAGATTGGCATTTGCGTCGTTACATTGCCCCCCACTTAGCAATGGACGTCCTCGGCCATTATTTCGAGCACAGGAGCCATCCCACCTCGCGCCAGTGCGCTGGTTTATCCATTACACCATGAAATCGCCAATTTGCGACTTGCTGGTTGCCAGAATCGAACCGCCGACCCGAAGTTTGTTACGGAAGTCGTGCAGTCCCGTCTCGATACCATTGTAACACAGCAAAGGCGTAACCCGGGATGCTCAGATTGGCATTTGCGTCGTTACAGTGTAGGTCATGGCGAGAATGAACAGGCTGCACTCGATTCCATCCAGTTCTGAGCCACGTTGGCGGTAGTGAGTCAGAGCCATCACAGCAGCACCCGGCTGCTCCGGATTGTCATTGTGAAAAACCAGTAGGGTCTCAGCTGCTGCTTCCAAGCTGTTGATGTCATCATGGTCATCCCGGAGCACAATGGCCATGAACAGGCCTGTGCTCAGGAATGTGTTCTTGTACGTGGTCTCGAACGTTTCGTGCCCTGCCAGCTTGAAGGACGCCATGGCCATTCCAATGGTCAGGCTGGCTGTCGTACGGTTTGCCGTGGAGATAAGGTTTCCGATGCCCTTGTGCAGGGTCTCCACCACCAGCAGCTGCAATGTCAAGGAAGTGGTGGCTGATCATGATCACGCGGTTCAGCCGTGTGACTTGGCTCTGCAATGTGGCCTTGGCGACATACTTGGTGGCATGGTGCGTGGTTCGGCGGGCCACAACCTCTGCTTGCACAAGGATGTCCTCCAGGACCTCGGGGTCACACATGGGGACCAGCAGTACAAGCTGTTCCTCCACTGTTGCGGTGTACTGACGGCCGAGCTTGCAGGCCAGCATGAAGACGTTGTTGCAGCCCAGCGCCATTGTGACAGTGGGGCAATGGGGCACAATGTTGGGGCCGTATCGGGGCAGAACGAACAGGCCGCTGTCGCCCACCCACTTGAACTCACGCTGGATGTGGTGTGGGTAGGCCATGCTGCAGTCTCCATCCACGCCTGCACAGCTGAAGCGTTTGCAGGTGTCGCTGTGTGTGTGGGTACAGGATCCCACGACACCCACCACAAGGTGCTGGGTGCAGTGTTCCAAGCACACCTCGGGTGTAAAGGTATCAGTGGCTTCACTCCCGGTCCCACGCGGCTTGCCATGGGCGACAATGGTGAAGTCATACACGGGCGCCGGCATGGATCCATCTGGCTGAGGCGCGCGGATGGCTGGGGGACGGCCAGTTGGGCCCCTCAAACAGGGCCCGCATTTTGTCCACGGTGAACGCTGCCAGGTGCGCCATGCCGTGCAAGTGCAGGGCGAGGCATCCACTCTGCTCCACCTTGATGCAGATGTGGAACACGGTGCCACAGAAGCAGTCGGGGTTGCTCTGCCGCTTGTCGCCAGGTTTGAAACCAAAAAGGAGTTCATGAAGGCGAGCTTAACCGTGTTGAGGAGTGCTTGGCTGGTGTAGGGGTTGTTTCGCACCCGCCGCCACTTGTCCACGACATGCTCCTCCCGCAACGGAGCACCGTCCTCACCAAATTCCAGAAACTCGCGGGATGGCGCCCACCGTGTTGATGTCTTACTGGGAGCTCTTTGCTGTAACCCACGTCTGCGCTTTTGCGTCCTCCATGTTGAGCACGTCCACCATGCGGGCAAGCATGAGTAGGTTGCTGCAGAGCTGCCGCTGTGGCACACGCATGGACACATGCTGGAAGAAGGTCCGGTTGCTCATACCCAGGGGACGGAGGCCGCCCTCAGTGTACGGAAATGCGGTGGGGAAGTTGCTGGCAAGCACGTCTTCCCGGGAGTAGTCCAGGATCTGCAGCAGGGTGGAGGCATAGAGTCGGGAACATGCATTGGGCAGGTCGATTGTGATATGCATATCGGTGAGGAGGCACAAGCCTTATGCGGGTGTGTCACGCACGAGAGTAGCAGCGCATCAGGGAATACATTTCACCCGCCCATTACCAGCTTACCTTAGAAGCACGGCCCCCAGACGCAAAGACCAGCCGGCGCTCCGCTGTCAGCTCACGATGTAGCTCCACCGGGTTTCGTGCATCATCACCTGATCCCGGCACAGGTGTGTCAGGGACAACAAGCACCAGAACTTCGAGCTCCTCGAGACCAGCATCCTCCAGTGTGTTGTCCGCTTGAGCAGACGGGGCAGCAGTGACGGTGGCGACGAGAGCCTCCGGCCTGGGGTCCTGCATGACGGACGGGTGCTGGCGACGGGGACGGCTGCGGCCCCTGTGCGGTCATGGAAGAAGGTGTTGGTGAGGAGCGTGGCGACGTTGGGATCTGTCGGAGCGACAGTGGAGCGGATGATGGACTGCGGCACGTGATACTCTGGGTCCATTGCCTGCCACTCCTGCATCGCTTGGTCATCAATATGCCTCTCGGAGGTGAGGTTGCTGAGGTAGTTGACCCAGGCCACAATATTAGCTGCTCGGACGGACAACACCTTGGTGCTCTTGAGCTTTTCTAGCAGTTCCTCCTTGCTGCTGACGACATCCATGCGGAGGACGGTGATGTTCTCCGGCAACGATGCAGCAGAGCGTGGGATGGCGTCCACCCACTGATCGAGTGATGGGTTCGCCATGGCTATCCCATGCATTGTGATGGCGATGGGCTGCAAGTCAGGCGGCCGGTTCTTGACATTGAGCGTGTAGATCTGCTGCTGCACATGGCCCAGCCCCAGTATGTTGGCTTCCAGCACGGTAGGCCACTCCAAACACTGCCCGTCCTGATTGATTTCCAGCACGTCTCCACCATCATAGCGTGCGAGAGCAGCCTCCGGTATGCGTCCACCTGGATGCGGAGGCAGCAGCCACAGGCAGGGCAGACCAGTCAGAATAACCAGTGCGGTTGCGTGCATTCATGTATGAACACCCAGCACACATGATCGGCAATGAAAGCACCGCATGCAAATTCTCATGTTAGTGTTTAGTGCTTACATTCCAAGGCATGAATGCAGTCATTGCACATCATGATGATGTCGTCGCCAGCCTCGTTGGTGTGCACCGTACAATTCTCCCCAGAGTGCTCCACACACATGCAGTACGGCACTAGCCACACACCCAGAGCAGTGGGATCCGGCCGTGGCTCCATGCCAGGTTGTGGCGGCCATGAAGGGAGCATCCATTCCTCATGCAGGCCGTCCGCATCTTGTGGCCGACGTCTCACACCGATGCCGCCATGGCAGACTAGATGGGCCCACCTCATGCGGCAGAAAGTCTTCTGGGAAGCCGTATGCTCCAGTGTTGCCCAAATGGTCCCGCGCCTGTTGCAACGAACTGCGCTGCTGGGTGGGCTGGCGGTGCTCTTGGTCATCCGAACCACCAGAGTCCCCTGTCGTACCAGGATGCTTGGTGAGCCCCGCCTTCTCCATAGAATGCACATTGAGCCACATCTTTCGGAAGCCCCACGGTAAAGCTGGCTCGGGCGGTGGTGGTGCTCTGCCCCCTGGTGCGGCTGCCACTGGTAGCCATGCGACGACTTGAGCTGGACGCGCCACTGCCAGCGTCCTCCAAACATCTGCATGCAACTGGTGCATGTTGGGGATGTCACCAAACCGGTAGCCGTGTGCCTGTACCGCGGACTTCATCTTGCTGCAGCAGGTGCAGACACACAATGGCATGTTGTTTTTGACAGTGGCATGAAGCTGCTTGGCGACTCGGATCTGTTCCGCTAGAGGAACAGTGGGCAGAGGCTGACCCGCAGGAACATCTTGCACATGTTCCGGCCATGAAGCTGTACTGCTGTCTAACCAGGCACCCATACGAGGCTTGGTGGGGTTTGTCGGCCGCCTGAACACCCAGAAAGCAGCATCCAAAACTGCCTCCACAAGGCTACCCCTGCTGCGGTGGGTGCGTTGTGGTGTGTGCTCCTCAGATGACTGTTGCCGAATCGCACGGGCTTGATGCTTCTGAGCTGCGTCCACTGTTTGGTCTGCCGCCACTTGCTCAGGCGTTCGGTTGGCTCGCACCTCCGCTACCCGAGCTGCATGTGCTGCTCGATGTGTGGCCACTTGCTCAGGCGTTTGGTTGGCTCGCGCCTCTGACCACCGCGCCCACCGAGCAGTAGCTGCTGCTCGGTCCACCGCCACTTGCTCAGGTGTCCGGTTGGCTCGCGCATCTGCCCATCATGCTGCAGCTGCTGCTCGATCCGCCACCACTTGCTCAGGCGTCCGGTTGGCTCGCGCCTGCGCCTTTCTGGTTGCATCCGAACTGGACAGCTGGGGTGTCGGGGGGGAAGGTGTGGCTTGAGTCCGGCCCATCAAGCTCAGAAGCCACGAGCCTCCACCTGCAACTGTACCTAACCGCCAGGAAGCATACGTGTTTAGATGCCCAGCCTGACATGTATCCGTCAGACGGCAAGCAACCAGGAACCCACATGGCGAAGTATAAGCATTGGATGGGGCTGGCGGCCGAGCAAGCAGGCAAGAAGGAGGTGCTCCCGCACATCACAATGTTTATCCCACGTTCGGCGAATCACAAGCTTATGCCGTTTAGGCTTTGCTGTTGGGCACTGGCAGCTAACAGAGCGCGTAAGGGACGGCGTTATATACCTAGGGAGGAGCGAGTATGCCCTTGCTGCGGCACTGATAACCACATCAAGGATGAGAAACACATTTTGCTGGACTGTCCGGTTTACGACGAAATCAGATCTGATATGGGCTTTCCACGCTTCGAACATATGAAGGATGCTATGAAGTGGGAACCTGAACGCCTGGCAAGGATGCTGGAACGTATATATGGTCTCACCGCAACTCTATCATTCCCTTTGGTCGTTAGTATCCTTCATCACTTGTCTCGTTGGAAGTGCGAGGTAGGATGGTGCTTGTAGGCGATTTGGCAGCCCTTGAGCCCTCGGCTCGTACTAGGGTGGTTTGCAGGTACGGGGAACGCACCCACGACCATGTAACAACAACAACAACCTAACCGCCGACATCCTGCGTGATGTCAGGAAGAGGACTACTAGTCTACCGTCCATGCAGGAGATGGAGCAACATCACGGGCATCAGTCCCAACCAGGACTCCTTACCGGAACCAGAATTATCCATAGAAATGGCCGGTCAGACTGATGTCGCGACAGGTTATCCTCCTATCCTCAAGGAATGCAGTTGAGGGCCAATGGAACACAGTACATTACTTCTATACATGTTATACGAGTTATTGTACAATAACTGTGCTGCGCAGCATCGCTGGTTGATAGAATGTATTCTGAATCCGTATGATTCTATAGAATTTCTGCGACTGTATTTTATCCCGGGGAAAGTTGCGGTGTGCGCGACTTCACGTCATTTCGTGGCAGAGCCGTTGCAGTCTAGTTTTCCACTGCAAGTCCTGTCCCACAGTGGAACTACGTGGAACTACCCACAGCCACGCACAGGCGTACCCGGTTAACCTGATATTTTGTGATAAACGTTTAACCTTGCAAGTTATGTCGAACAACACAACTACGCGCGTCTGTTGTTTGTTACCCACCACCGCGCCCAGTCGTCCCCATGGCCTGACGGCCCAGTATCCGTGTGTCCCCGCCCACATGTTCACGGTACACATGCACACGTCCACGCTTCATGCACACACCCATGTTACATCCTCATGTCCCGCGTCCACGCGTCCATGCTACATCCACGTGTGGCTACATCCACAGTGCCACGGTCCCATGCACCCACGTGCCCAAGGGCTCACACGTCCATGTGCCCTTGCATCCTCGCGTCCTCACGTCCTGGTGTCCTCGCATCCTCGCATCCTCGCATCCTCGCGTGCAACTCGCGTGCGACCCGTGATTTGAACCCGCGACCTGTCGTCCTCGCGTCCTCGCGTTTCGGTGTGCAACTCGAAATTCGCGGAGTGCGACTCGAACCCGCGACCTCTGATTGTGAAGAGGGCGCGCGCTAACGAAAAACGCGAAGCTCCGGAGCCATCCAATCTATCGCGACTTTCCACGAGCCCCGGACGCGAGCCGATCACGGACGCGTTTCAGAGATGGCTTCCCTCCGCTTCGCTCTTCGCTGCGCTACGAGAAGCTACGGTGACGAGCCCCGGACGCGAGCCGGTCACGGACGCGATTCAGAGATGCCTTCCCACCGCTTCGCTCTTCGCTGCGCTACGAGAAGCTACGGTGACCTATGGCATAATGTAACAATAATAATGGCCATGATTATCGCCCAACATGCAATAAGGGATGAAAGTGTCGAGGACAGCTAATTATCTTCAGAATTGTGTTATGTTATATATGTGTATGCAGCCCCTATCTAGAGATGTGTAGAGTTTTTGAATCCCTATATGTATTGCCTGTCTGTTCTGAAACCGACTTTGAGCATGTGATTTTGGCGTTGTCTACCATCCCTTCTTTCCTGGAGCCCACTTCAGATATGCTCTGGCACATGTCTTGTACTGTACAAGTTGTACTCTGTTTTGGCTTGGATTCAATGACACCAAGGTTCATCCCATGGATTTGAAGTGTCATCATAATGTGCTGAGTGGGAATTGAGCCTGCGACATCACAACCACCAATCCTCTATCACAATGATAAACTTTTACAACTCCCCCCCTTGGACTTCAATGTTGTCCAGAATGTAACATATACATAAAAGTGAGCACAAGGATGGGGACCACCTCTGGGAGCCAAGGGGGCCCATGGATGGTCAGAAGCCATTACGGTGGTGCTCAGCATGGATCTTGAGATCCTCTAGAGGATCTCCCGCTCCCCTGGGCTCGATGCGCCTGCGTGTGATGTACCCAGTCTGTGATGTCCAAGACCTCCTCGAGAAAACAATTGCAAGCCGCTGCAATAGGTCGGCGACATACACATACACATGGTATGTGCATGTCCAAATGTTTGTGCATGTACATGCACCTAGACACATGTGTTTATGTGTTTATGTGTGTGTGTGCGTGTGTGTGTGTGTGTGTGTGTGTGTCTGCTGGATACATGTATTCTAATCCAACGAGTGTATGGTGCTCCCTACAAATCTCTTAATCATGGAGCTATGGATTTGGTGCTAGCACCTTTGAATGCAAGCTAAGGTCGGTTATGATGGATGGAGAGCTGTACTTGCACTACTGCACTCACAGAGTGCACTAATAAAAAAACCTGGCATATGTAATCCTGTTTGTGGCCAGCCGTGTACACGCATGACGATGGATGACATATGTACACATATACATGCATACACATATGCTGTATTGCACTTTATTTGCAGTCCCTCACTTGTTTGCTTGTCTCCCTGCTGTGTGCGTGTGCCTTTGCATCTATTTGCACAGGACAGAGCACTTTAAAGTTCACTACACCATAGCATTCATTCCTTCCTGCCTGGGTGTTATTGGCATGCAACAATGCACCTAATACCCAGGACATACACCTGGACCTGCAACCAGCACACACGCGCTTCGGGCATGTGGGACAACAAATTCGAAGTAGGTATGGAGGATCGCGCACATGCATGGGGGCGTGCATGCACAAATGAAGGCAGTGAGATGCCTGTGGTTCACCGTAGAATGCTTCAAAACATGCGAGTCACTGCTGCACCAGCCGAGAATCGAACTCGGGTCTGGTCCGTGGCAAGGACCTATGCTACCACTATACCACTGGTGCTCTGTAAGACACGGGAACTGCCCGAGTGAACACCACTGCACACAACTATATCAAGAGTTACACACATGCAGACATACAATGTGCACAGAATCACGTGTTCTATATACCTAGGTATATGGGTATGCCTCTCTGGTGCCCGTAATAGGTTTGTCTGAGGGAGCACCAGTGGTGTCGTGGTTGCATATATGGGTCCTTTGCCGCAGACTAGACTCGAGTTTATCCTCGACTGGTGCACAAAAACATGCATGTTTTGTAGCATTGTACGGTGGGCCGCTGGCTTCTCAGCATTGCCTTGATTATTGGATGTGCTCTATCCACCTAGTTTGTTGTTCCATATGCCTGAAGCACATGTGTGTTGGTAGCAGGTCCAGGTGCATGTCCGAGGTAATGTGTGCTTTGCCACATGCCAATAACACCCAGGCAGGAAGGGATGAATGCTCTGGCATATTGAACT
>NW_003307583.1:1230003-1239583 GCF_000143455.1 Volvox carteri f. nagariensis | reverse complement strand
ACAAGTATGCACCGTGAATGACGGCCCAAGGGCGATCGTGCCCTAATGAAACAGCACTGGTCAGGTGGGGAAGCCTCGCGCTGAATACGCGGGACCCACTCCGTCAAGCGTGAGGCGTGTAGGTGCTGTGAGGGCTAGGCGAGCGTGTCTGGGGCGTCATCGTCATTGTCTTGGACCGTGACGGCGGTGGGCGTGTGTGCGCTGCCTGCGCGTTGCCGCCTCATCGCGTAGAAGGCCGGGCTGGCGGAAGGCGGCCCGCACAGCACATTGTAGCCGCCTGGCCCCCGAGCCTTGAACTGCGCGATGTAGAAGGCCTCCATCCGTTGGGCCAGTGCAGGATTGGCGGTGGACATGAGGCGCGTGAGCGAGAAGTGGTCATGGAAGGGTTGGTAGCGGCTGGCGTCCTCCTTCATCCGGCTGGGTGGGTTGCGGGCATGAGCTTGGAAGCGGCGTTGAGGGTCCTGTGACTGGCCGACATACACTCTGCCGGTGGGAGCGCACGTGATGGTATACAGTCACGTGCG
Source organism: Volvox carteri f. nagariensis (assembly GCF_000143455.1). Taxonomy (NCBI): domain Eukaryota; kingdom Viridiplantae; phylum Chlorophyta; class Chlorophyceae; order Chlamydomonadales; family Volvocaceae; genus Volvox; species Volvox carteri. The sequence continues at coordinate 1,239,059 of NW_003307583.1, read as the reverse complement.
GGGGGAGGCACTTGAATCTGGCTCGGCGGGGCTGCTTGCGGCTCGCTTGGCTGGCGTGGTTGTGGTCAGGAGGGCGCCCGACGCTCGCGCCTGCTGCGCGGCCGTCAGCACCGAGCGCGCGAACTCCTGGTCCGTCTTGAGGACGGTGCCCGCGTCCATGCCATAGTCATAAATGAGCTCTATGGCGGTATCTGCTCGCAGGCTGCCGGCAGCCGCGATCCACAATTGCATGACCGCCGCATGCGTCGCGGTCGCACGGTCCGGCATGTCGCCTTCGTGTATTGCTGCCGTGATGTTGTACAAGTACGCTGCAGGTGTTGGGAGGGAGGGAGGGCGGATGTGAGGTTGGCGGGATGTCGGGAGGGAAGTGGAGGCATGGAGTGGCGAGGCGTGACAGGAAGGGATGCCGTGGCCACATGGCCGGACAGATGGAGAGCGGGCACGGGGCACGGCAGCGGGTGCAAGCGAGGAATGAGCGGCAAGGCAGCACGACTCACTGCTGGCGGGCTTGACGTGGTGCTGCTCCAGGAACTCGTCCCTGTACTTTCGGGCTTCGGCCAGGAGCACGTTGAACTCTGCAATGGTGTGGTTAGCGCGCAGGACGTCCTCGCCGTGACAACCCATGCTTGCCAAGAGCAGCTGCTGCCTGACGGAACGAGGGCCAGCAGCAGGGCGTGTCAGGATGTTGGATGCACGGGACAGGCGGAGTGGCGCGTGGGCGCGCAGCAGGAGTGGCAAGCGTGCTGTGTGGCAGGGTGCGGCGCGGCAAGGCGGCAACTAGCAACGGAAGATGAGGCGCATACTTGAAAGACAGCGGCCGTCTCGGCACCCCGGATGGCGTGGAGCGAGCGCGGCCTCCGCCTGTTGGCGACGCCGCTGCTAGTTGCGCCCACAGGTCGGCGATGTGGACGGGCGGCTTGGCTGACGCGCCGGCCGAAGAGCCCGACGGCCCGCTCGGCGAAGGCGCGCCGTAAGCGCCCAAGTCGGTGGGCGGAAGGGACTGTTGCGGGAGTTGGGATGGGCGAGCCAGTTTGGGAGGCATGTTGATCGTGGTTACCAAAGTAGAAGTGGGGTCAGCGAAGCGAGAGGCTGGCTGGCTGCCGACCGCGAAAGCGAGTTTGGTATATAAGCTTAAAAATGGAAAGAGGTGAATGTATGGAATGGAAGGCGACACAGGCCTGCATTTATACAAGTCGCGGCACCGTACGAACCGGACGCTTCAAGGGGGCTGGGTGAATCGGAAGGGCGCCGGAGGAGTCGGTACGTCTTCGCATGGTGAGCATGGGCGTCGGCAGCTGCGGTAACGGGTGGGGCGCTGTGGCAAGTGGAATGCGGCAATGAAAAAAGCGCCATGGAAATGGCAGGCGGACAAGCGGAAATGTGAAAGCGGCGTGTTGCTCCCAGCACATCGAAAAGCTGTTGCATTCCAGGTGCGGCGTGCAGCTCGCCCGCTCGTCGGTGAACGCGAGCTCGGACGGGAATGGGGTGTAAAGTATGGAATGAATCAAGGTGCGCTAGGAGGTGAGGCGACGGGACTGGGGTCATGGTGCTGACGGCGCTGCGCAAGTGCATGGGCGTGAATAAACTTTCGGAAATGGGCTATGTTACGAAGCGCGATAGATGCTCGCGGCTGGCGAAGAATCCCCGGCGACAAACGCCTGCACATCAGCTGGACAAAGGTATGGCAATGGGTGATTGGGTGGGACCTGTTCAGCAACGGTGAGGAACTCCCTGACAAGCGGGTTGTGCTGCACGCTCCATCCCAGCACCTCCTGCAGTGCCGGGGGCAGCGTGTTGACGCGGCGTGTGGAGTCGCGTGCCCAATCCAGGACCAGCGCTTCCATGCAATGCTGCTGCCGAAGCTTGCCGGCAACAAATCCAAACGCTGCTGAAAAGAAGCCAAGTCCAACATCCACTAGGCCTATCCGCAGTTGGTCAATGGCGTCCAAGGACACGATGGCCTTGGTATAGTCTGGTGGATGGAAGACCAGATACTCTGCTCGCTCATTGCCACTGTTCGCTGGATACAATGGAGCACAGTGCGGACACAGGTGCCACAGGCCTTCGGATGTTGTTGTGCTGCCGGCGTGTAAGCTGTTGTGGAATGAGTATGGCGCAATGGCAGCACCGACAGGCTCGACAGTGGCCCAGCGCTTGAGGTCATCGTGCAAGTCGGTGCTGGTGACACCACACATGGCGCACACCACAAGTGCACCGGCCAGCAGCATGCTTGTGACAGCGCTCCAAGCCGCGAGCCGGTCAGAGATGCCAAGTCTGTGGCCGGGGCCACTGCGCCAGGATGCTCCGAAGTACCCAGGAATGTTTTTCTCAGCATCTGTTACAGCAGGACTGGGCAATGGTCCGTCAGATGGTCGATGATGCTGCTGGCGTGTTGGCTGTGCAGCGACCCGGCTGCGCTGCTGTGGCTGGTGCTGCTGCTGACGCCTTTGCTGCTGCTCCTGCCGCTGCCGCTGCGGGGGCTGCTGCTGCAGCGGTGAGTGTTGCGCTGACTGCCGTGTGACTGCAAGCAGCCGCCGCACCTGAACCGCAGGTTCATGCTGATCAGCCCATTCTGCCAACACCTGCTGCACAGTGACCTCAAAGCGGCTGTCCATCGCCTGCAGGACAGCACACACTTGACCAGCCCGCTCGGCTGACGGTGTTTCTGACATGCAGAGGCCAACCGTGCGACAAGCCGCGACAAGATGCTGGCGGCGTTGCCCTGTCCACACACCCGGCACCATTTCCAGCAGGCGGTAAGGCATGGGGGCACCAGCGAGGCCCGCCTGCCGGATGAGGCACACTTCTGTTGGCGCTGAGCTGGAGCCCCAGTAGCAGATCTGCAGCCCAGCCGGGTCAAACACTGTGATCGCAATGTTGAAGGCATGGGCAAGAACCGCCAGCTCCACGTCGCCTGGCAGCAGCCGGTGCTGCTGTAGGGCTTCACCATATTGCGTCGCCGTGCAAGTGCTGGGGAGGCTGCTGGCATGGGCGTGTAGCACTTGATAGTGCATCGACTCCCAAGACTCGGCAATGGCAGCCACCACGGTCGCCAGCAGAATTTCAGGCGCAGGCACATCAGTGGCGCCCGCGGCAATGAGGCCATGTCGCACGCAGTCCAAACACGTTGCGTGGGCATCGAGCGGCACGACAGCACAGTTGCTAATGTCGCTGCGAGCATATAGGGGCACCCGGAGTTGGCCTGCATAGCAAGCATCAGCAGGGAGCCACATTATCAACATGATGCATGTGGACATGGATGTGGCTGTGAGCAGTGCCTTCAGAACAGGCCTCGCTGGATTTTTGCGATGTGCTGCATAGCATGTCACACTCCGCGGATCACATGCTCACATTGGCACACGCTTACTGGTGCTGCTGGATGGCTCTGCATTCCCAACGCGAACGTCGGTTGGTTGTTCATCGATACGCATGGATGACGTGTCGGCTGTACTGGTATCGGCCACGTCACCACACACGCAGCCATCATGTGTATGCGCCACACGGACTTCCGCGGCACCCTGCGGACCTGTAGGATGGGGTATTATGCAGCAAACAGTTACACAACCATTGTAGCTGTACATGGACACGGTGGGCGCTTGAAATGGTCCTCGTCATCCCACTATCCACGGTCACCATCTTAGGAAATGGCACCATCTTACAATATGGGTTTCTGAATAGAGGGCGGACTAATGCGGGCAGGTGCTTGATGAGCGGTCCTTCCATATACCACTGCCATAACCACAAGTATGCCGCCCCTTAGTCTGGCCTCACCACGTAAACGCTGACAGACATGACTTACGTACTGAAAAGAGGCGGACTAATGCGGGCTAGTTTAGACGACAGGTCGTGCGCCAGTACCACGGCCATGACCCAAGCTATGCCACTCCCTGTTTCTTGCCTTACCTCGTAAACGCAGACCGACACCCCTTGACCAGAAGTGCGCCACATTTTCATCTGCTGGCGCACATGCATGCTTTGTGGACTGGTGTAATGCGACCAACTTCAATTTGTGCTCGGCAAGCGCGCCACTGCGTACCGGATATGTTCGCGATGTTGCAGAGACGCTGCACCTCGGCTTCCGTGCGCAATGCGTAAGATGTTTGACCCCGCCGACCAAAACTGCACGTGCCCAACTGAAGAAAGTTACGGTGGTTGTCCAGCAGCTTCTGAGCCTGCTGCTTGCTGAGGTCCTTCCGGAGCTGCTGCAACACGGCTAACGCAGGAGCGGCCATATGCACAGAAAAAACCTGCTCCAAGTTTTCTGCGGCGTCCATTTCAGTTACACAGCTGTGACCGATTTTCCAGTTCTTATGTTTAATTTTGTGTATGCTATCTTTAATTTGCGACAGTTTGTATTTTGACTTCAGACGAAAAAAGATGCTGTTTGCGTATGTAAGCAGGCGCCACGTCTTTTCGAAAAGTGCCGCTTCGCCAGGCGCTTCATCTTCCGCGGCCATTCCATGAGCGCGTGTTGATACCAAGTTATATGCTTTCAGTTACGTCAAGACAGCCATACATTCCTACGGTCCTGCTTGCCGCGTGCAACTGTGGCCAACATGCTGCCGCACAAGCGCGCTGACACACCACGACTTTTCGCCAAGAAAATTTACATACACTTGTACAGGCGCATTTTTCGAATCGCACGTGCGCATCCGCGAGGCAAAATTCGCTCCTGGCTTTGGGGACGAAGTACGGAGGGTCTATTCGGCAGAGTACGACCGGACACATTTGTGCGAGGGGCTGCTTAATCATTTTTTTACCTAAGAGTTACAGCTTTTCAGAAAGAACTAACAGCAACTACTACTATTATAAATTTCTGGCCGATCATTGGCGAGCGCAATAATGAGCGGTAGCAATCATCACTGCCAGCGCAAGGGACCCTGAACCTGGAGAACTACTTTGGACCGAGTCAAAAATGCAGTTTAGGGACGCGGTAGGAGGAGCCGAATGCAGTTTTGTTCGAGTTTGTGCATGAGGGCAAAAAGCCCCCGATTGCCCACGCCACAAAATGCAGCTCAAGCCAGGCGTTTTGCGCCTACTACATAGCAAGGGCTGGCCTGCAAGTCCAGGCCTGCTGTGCCTCTCTAAAATGCATTGAAGGCGAACTGCGTGGCGGCAAATAACATCGACTCACGGGTTTGATCAGCGTTGTGAAGGCGCATGGCGCCTTTGCACCATCTAGGGACCTTTTACGACTGCTCCTTAGCAATCCCCCCCAACATCTGCTAAGACATCCCTTGTGATCAAGGACCGCCATCGGAAACATATGTGATTGCATCATGGTGATATTATACTCCTGGCCTTCCACGAAATGCTGAAGTGCATGTAGCGCGGCGCTGTCATATGCATGTGTACTGGACTTGTCCCACCAACTCTTGGTGAATCTGGAGCCCACTGTATCTGAATCTGAGCCCACTGTAACAACCACACACATGAACCGAGGACCGAGGACCGAGGATCTTTGAATAAGGCCACAGTGTGTGTGTGTGTGTGGTTATTACAGTGTTGCCACAGTGTTGTGCGGGAGGCGTTGTAACGATCGCATTCACAAAACGCGCATGGAGAAGCATGGTACGAAAATTGAAGTACGAAGGGTTTATGTTTATTTAAATAGTCAGCATTTATACGCATCACAAAACGTGGGGGCTGTGATATTATTGCTCTTTTCCCATACGTATGTAATGCCGAAGCCTCAATCATTACTTACTATCAATGTGTTTACGAATCCAGAGCTACACCCATAAGTGTAGCAGGTATAGAAGTGACAGCTTATAATTCAACATTTTACAGGAGAAAAAGTCCTCCCATAGTCGGTTGAGGCGAGGAATGTCTGTCCCAAGCACGCCTTCAGAGCCTTCAATGGCCAATTCGTCAATTTCATCTTCTGAGATTCCATTAACACCAGGACCTTGGTAAGTAGCTCTCGAAATGTTTTCCTTCATTAAAGTCCCGCTCATACATATCCCTAACTCAAGCATATCATTTTTTCTCTTCAAAAAAGATGTCTTTCATATGCCTTTTTGTATGCCTTTTAGTATACAGCTAAGATTTTGGAAGGTGGTGGTCCCACGGGACCATCAAGTAGCGCCGCCGCCGCCATCGCCGGACCGAGGTGCAGCAATCCTGAAGCCTTGCAACAAGATTTCTTCGACACAGTATCATCAGAAATCTTGTTGTAAGAGTATCCATTGCTTCAGGATTGAGTTCTACCTGCTGGTTGCTGTTGTAGCTCGGTCCCGCGATGGCGGCAGCGGTGCTAGTCTATGGTCCCGTGGGACCACCACCTTCCAAAATCTGGACTGCGTCATCACTGGAAGACATACAAAAGACATAAATGAAACGCATGTTATTCTGACGAGAAATTATGATATCCTTGTTAAGATATACATGTGCGAGAGCTAACGAAGGAAAGAATTTCGAAAGCTACAACAAGCTCCTGGTGTTAAAAATAAGGGAATGTCAAATGATGCAATGGACGGAATGGCGAAACAGCTATTGAAGGCTCTGAGGGCGTGTTCGGTAAGACATCCTTCGCCTAAACCGATTACGGGAGGGCTTTTTCCTCCTGTAAAATGTTACATTAAAAGAAGTTGTCAGTTCTATATTCTCTTCCCACACCCAAGGAAATACACTTCCCCTAGTTACCCCCTTGGTGTGTATTACCACCACCCCACATGGGGAATCTGGAGATGGGGGAGATCGTGTTAGATAACTTGAACTGTGCAATGAAAGGGGGATTAGACAGGGGTGAAGGGAGTAAATGAGCTGCTGTGTGGATTGGTCTTTGTTTTTTGGGGGATACTTTACTCCTGTTCCCCCAGGGGGTGTTATCTTTTTACACATACATACATATACACATTGTCCACACACACAGACAGCCACCTTCCCCCCTCCCCTGGGGGAACAGGAGGAGCACTTACATACCGACAGCCTTTCAGTATCAGCAAATCAGCTATTTGTCCAGGTCAGCAACTTTATGCCAGCTGTACAATAGCACTACTTTACTACTTTTCCGCCGCCTTCACAACTACTTTTCTACACCTACTGCTTTACGGCTTGGCAATACTATTTCTTTTTTTTAGTTCTGGCGGCTTAGGAAGGTAGTCTTTCTGACATCTTCACTTCTTCATCTCGAGGTCACGGTCGCCACGGACGCCTTTCGGTCAGTACTACGTTTGATACTCTCTTGCCCTGGCAGCAGCTTCAATTTGTGCTTCGTCTTTCCCCCCTCCCCTCTCTGGCTTTCAGCACTGCTGGAGGGTGATGATGAGGGGTTCGATTTGATGAGGGGAGTGTGGCACTGCGGAGGTGAGGTGTGATGGTACATAATTCCCCCCCCTCTCACACACACACACACACCTTGATCAGAAATTGTGATGGCTATATAACACAAAGTGAAGACTCACAGATTTGTTGTAATATCGTTATGTATTCCCGTCCTGTTATACTGCCTTCAGGACCTCAAGGAAGATCCCAGAGCCTTGCTTGTATGGCAATTGGGGCTGTGGGCCACTGCACTGAACATCCAAGGAGCTGGAGGGTGTGGCTGGCCCTATAAATGCTGGCCGCTGAAAAGGCATCTCAAGAAGCTGGCGGTTGCACTTAAAAATATATCCGTACCGTGTACCAGCTACTACAGCCCCACAGTAACCTGATGCCGTGGCCAGGCTTAAACTCCTTATTCATAGTTTTTGTGATTTCTTGTGCTGCTTAGAGGAGCAGAAACGTGGTTTATGTAAGACATCTATCCGGTATACTGTGGTGGCTACAAAGATTTCTATGATGCCTTGCTTTAAATTCCTCATCCTCATGAATATATGGGCATATTATTTTACCACCATATCTGGCATGTGTGATAGGTGCTTCTGTACCTGTTGTATCTAGTGGGGTGGTGTTGTATCCTGTAAGCTTACTGTTGAGCTCATATGTGTGTGTGTGTTACATGGTTGGGGGTGTGTGACCCGAAGGCCCAAGGGCAATACTACAACGCCTAAAAGCCACGGAGGAAAGGAAAAACACCACACATCAGCCCAGACTAGCGTCCAAAGGGGATAATTGAGTTTTGGTGAGCCCACATATGTTCCAACATCCTTGCAAGACGTGCAGGTTCCCATTTCATGGCCTCCAACATGCTCTGTTGATGATCGAATCCCTCTTCAGCACGAATATCATTATAGGCTGGGCATTCCAATAACACGTGTTTTTCATCCTCGATTCGGCTATTAGTACCATAACAGTGGCAAAACTGCTGCCCCCTGGGGACATGGTACTCGCCCCTTCATGCTCTGTTTGCCTCCAAAGCCCAGCAACATAAACGAAACTGCATTAGCTTACGATGTGCTATACGAGGAAAACCTTAGCATGTGTTGGCCACATGACGGCTGCGGCTCCCGAAAAGGCCAGCCCCATCCAGTGCTTACACTTCGCCATTTGCACTCACGGTTGCTTCCCATCTGATGGGTACTCCTCTGGCAAGACAGTCAGACGCGTATGGTCCCAGCCGCTCATCAAACGCTCTCTTAGTGCCGTTATCATCACTCCTTCGGGTAGAGGTCTACTCAACAACCAGTCAACACGCTCCTTTATCCCCACGACTTCTTGCGGTATTCCGTTCAAAATGTTGCACTCCAAGAAGGAAAACAGTCGTAACATTGAGATTCCCCAACCCTCCCATTCCGGGTTGGTCAGGGCATCGGTTATCTCCTGCCGTAAAACTGCATGAGCAATGGATCCCACTTGCTTTTGAAGGCGGTTCCAGAAACAGAGGATCTGCTTCACCATGTAATATTGTAAGGGGAGTTCAGCCAGCTCCGCATACAACAGCCTGTGGGATGGCCGTGCCATCCCCACTACCTGCCTCATGAATAAAATCTGCAGCTGGACTGCGCTATCCTTCAAACAGGCTTCGAACATGCCCTCCGCAAGGTTGGCTTTATCCCGCCGCCTTCCCACCAGTGTTTTTGTTTTCATTTCTGCCGGTTAATTTTCCCGTCCGAACGGAGGAATAGGTTTTTAGTCGCGGGAATAAAGGTATTCCGAATCTGTAAGGCGCTGGG
>NW_003307583.1:1175141-1229953 GCF_000143455.1 Volvox carteri f. nagariensis | reverse complement strand
AACCTGTTTACTGGCCCATCGCGATTGTATCCATATGAGGAACATTGATGTTTGACCCGCTCGCTGTTGACAACCGGAGTGGCGTCATTGTCGTCGGCTGGCTGCAGCATTGTGTCCACATTGCCTACGACCCCTACACCGTCTTCATTAACGTCGCTAATGGCTTCAGTGGAAATTAGTATCTGCTTTAATGGCCTTCAATGCTTTGGGAGCTTCGGGTCCGAATGATTTGCAGCGTTTGGTCCAGTCAGAAACAGTCCGATTCCTCGTTGACTTTCGGGCGTGAGCTTCCTAACAGTATCCATGGTATTAAAGTACTATGATATGGTTAACATGTATGTCTCCTGTAAGATTCTAGCAGCTTTGGCATGGACAGTCCATTTTTGGCTGGCGGAATGAACTTGTACGGTTGGAACATTATTTATTCCTAACTTTCAGGACCACGAACATTTTTTTATTCCGAATTCGGAATATATTCCGCAAAAAAATAACGCTGCTTCCCGCCCTGTCCACGACCTCTGCCAGCGCAAAAGGGCCCCACGCCTGGCAGCCATACAACAGAATTGCTCGGACTTGGGTTGCAAAGCACCGCATTCACACGCCGGGGGCAAACAGCTTCATTTTGTCCAACTTTGCGCTTAAGGAAAACATAGCGGACCGACCTGTATCACATAACTGCTGACGGCACGCACTAAAAGGCCGTTCTGGCCCATATACCAAGCCCAGATAGCGAGCGCTATCTTTGGCAGGTACTACCTGGCCTGATAGCCGTAACTGTTGACATCTCTCGCTAAGTTCCGACTGCTGGGTGCCATCACATGCAAAAACAAGCCTTTCACACTTTGAGACATTTGGTCGCACCCCAAAAGCTTCACAAAACAAGTCCACAAGATGTAGCAACTCAGACATTCACTCTAGTGACGTCGCTAGCAGACTAACATCGTCTGCATACAACAGTATGGAGACGCGCTTGCTGTCCACAAGGGGTGCGTCATACTTACGTACTCCAGCTTCTACAAGGTCATGAGTATCAATCACATCAGCTAGTGTCTCAATGAAGAGTCCAAACAACTCCGTAGATAAAGGACACCCTTGCTTCACTCCTTGCTTAGACTCAAACTCTCCCCCCACTTTCTCATTTACCTTCATCACCATGGACACCTTCTCGTACGCTTTTCTCAGAGCACCTAGCATGGGGCCACTAATCCCCCTCTCCTGCAACCGAAGCCACATGTGCTCGCGAGGCACCCTATCAAAGGCCTTCTCAAAGTCAATCTGTACTATTATCAATGGCAGTTGCCCCGTGATCCGATGCCGCCTGACCAGGTGTTGCTTGACAAAGAGGTGGTGAGCAGTGCCAAAACCCCGCCTGAAACCCGCTTGGCATGGGTGCCGCAGGTCCAGTATTTCCCCAGCACATACCAGGCGGTTAAGGATCAGTGATGCATAGCACTTCACAAGTGCTCCTCCAACTGCAATGCCCCGATAATTTCCTGCCACCAACGGGTCACCCTTTTTCAAAATTGGGGATACCACCGTTTTGGTAAACTGCTGTGGAAAATCACCAGTTGCCCTGATGTGCTCTAACAAAACGTGCAGCACTGGGATGATACAGTTCACCTCCGTTCCCTGCCGCCCTGCTCATCCACCCGTGGGAGGCGTGCATAACAGTAACATTCCGATGGTATGGCCTCAAGCCCATGAGCCTTTCCGTTTGGTAACCAACCGACAGCACGCGCTACCTCCTCCAAGGTGAACAGCTCATCCAGGATGCTAGCTGCCCATGCTCTCCTGTCCATGACAGTCCGACATGCTTGCCAAGCACCCTCTCCCAAAGGGGCCCCCAAAAAGGAGATATAGTTAAGGAGTCGATGTGCATCTTCAACACCCGTCTCCCCAACTCCTGCGTTTAACAAGGTGGCAAAATGATCCCGAAATACATGCAAAATACCTTTCCTCTGTCCCTGTTGATAATGACCTTCAGGACGAGATGGCGCCCACTGATAACGTTGCGACTGCCCTCAACGCTACGGGCAATGATGCAGTTGACGTTACTGCAGCAGTTCCCAAAGCCAAAGCGCCTGGCACCTTACCAGCACATTTGGTGGAGACTTTGCGGGAGTCAGTGCCAAACCGTGTCAGCACCTTTGAGTGTTCCCTGGAAGGAACGCATCAGGAGATGGCAGAAAATCGTGACAACATCCTATCGTTACAGAATTCATCACAGCGTGTGGAGACACAACTTCAGGAGTTACTCTCTAAGCTGTCTACGCCCTCCAGCCCACCACCTCCCAATCCACGGTCCGTGGCCATTTGCAGGATTATTAAGCAAGTGGCTGCATTTTCCTTGGCTGGCATCCTGTCAATGGAGAACCTCCAGGTCACCGCTTTTCAGGCGGCCCTGGACTCCCTGACCATCGAGCCAGAAATCACCTTAGCGGAGGTCCGGAAGCTTTGGGACACCGGTGCGGTGGAAAGTGGCCCTGGTGGTAGCGCTACGGACTCTGACTCTGCACGGCCGGCACTACAGCCCACGGGCAAAACGCTGCGTACCGAGGTGAGTACGCAGAAACGCATTCCGCTTCCCCCAAAATTTTCGGGGAAAAGAGATACACATATTACTTGAACCCGATCGTGGTTCGAGTTCCTTTTGCAATACTTTGACTTAATGCAAATGGACCCGTTAGAGCACTTTGTCTACTTCGTATCGGGCAAAGCTCAAGTCTGGGCCACGGACATTTTCGGGGAGCACAGATCGGGCAAGAAGCTTTTAACACGTGATTCTTTACGTGCTGCCTTTTTGTTGCAATACGGTGATACGCAACGCAACACGGCTATGGCCGCACATGATCAGTGCCCGAATATACTCAACGTTTTCATGATATTGTATGCAACCAATCATGTGTGGCCATAGCCATATTGTGTTGCATATCACTGTACTGCAACGAAAAAGCAGCATGTAAAGAATCACGCGTCAAAAGCTTTTTGCCCATATGTCCGTGGCCCAGACCTGAGCTTTGCCCAATACTAAGTACACAAAGTGCTCTAACGGGTCCATTTGCATCAAGTCAAAATATTACAAAAGCAAATCGAAACAGGATTGGGTGCAAGTAATATGCGTATCCCTTTTTCCCGAAAATTTTGGGGGGAGCGGAACGCGTTTCTGTGTACTCACCTCGGTACACAGAGTTTTGCCCGTGGGCTGTAGTGCAGGCCATGCAGAGTCGGAATCCGTAGCGCTACCACCAGGGCCGCTTTCTACCGCACCGACCTCCTCTAAGGTGATTTCTGGCTCGATAGTCAGGGAGTCCAGGGCCGCCTGAAAAGCGGTGACCTGGAGGCTCTCCATTGACAGGATGCCGGCCAAGGAAGATGAAGCCAATTGCTGGATAATCCTGCAAATGGCCACGGACCGTGGATTGGGAGGTGGTGGGCTGGAGGGCGTGGACAGCTTGGAGAGTAACTCCTGAAGTTGCGTCTCCACACGCTGTGATGAATTCCGTAATGATAGGATGTCTTCACGAATTTCTGCCATCTCCTGATGTGTTCCTTCCAGGGAACGCTCCAAGGTGCTGACGCGGTTTGGCACTGACTCACGCAAAGTCTCCACCAAATTCGCTGGTAAGGTGCCAGGCGCTTTGGCTTTGGGGACTGCCGCGGTAATGTCAACCGCATCATTGCCCGTAGTGTCGAGGGAAGTTATCAGTTATCAGTGGGCGCCATCTCGTCCTGAAGGTCATTGTCAACAGGGACAGAGGAGAAGTGTTTACGAAGCGCAGTGAAGGATTGTTCCCTTAATTTGCGCTTGTTAATTTTCGCAACGCGAAGTGGGTCCGAAGCGGTTGTAGCATCACAAGGAATTCGCACAATAAGGACTTGCTCAGCATCGCTCAAAGAGACAGCCTTAGTCTTAGCTATAGTCTTAGGAACCATTTTCCGAAATGTCGAGTCTAAGACTCAGACAATTGGATAGTAACGGCTGCGGCGCAATGTGAGGTGAGGACCGAACAAATGATCTCGATACCAAAGTGTAACAGCCGTCCCTTACCTTAGGCGTATTAGCGGAAGTCTTCAATTGCAAGGCCGTGGAAGAGGAGGGTCTCGAAGGTCGGCTTAGTGTTTGACGCGAGAAAAGATACGGAAGTCGGAGTTAGAAGACATACATCGAGAACGGTGACAGCAAGATCTTGAACCCTGAACACTAGTATAGTGATACGGAAGTGCCTGCCCCTGACCTCTATCCCAAGGCCATAAGCAAACGTATTGAAAATGCAAAACAGTGCGCAATCACGCCAGTGCAATGTCGTCGACAAGCACCGCCGTGCGGTGCAATTTGAGGTTGGGGAATCCGTGCTGCTCAGCACCCGCGACATCCAGTTGAAATCTCCTGGAGCCAAGAAAGTATTGCTTAAGTTTATTGGGCCGTATAAGGTTGTGGGAACGCGGTAAAATTGGGGTTACTCCATCCGGTCTTCCACGTATCCTTGCTCAAACCATTCAAGGACGATGGAACACGACAACAGCCGCCCCCCTTCATAATTGATGAAGAGCCATAATACGTGGTTGAGGCACTACTCCACCATCGTGATGTGAAAATCCGAGGTGGAACCGGCAAAACACGTCGGGAATATCTGGTTAAATGGGAAGGCTATGACTCCAGTCATAACACCTATGAACCGGAAGATTCCCTGCGTCAGTCCGTTCCCCTGGCCAAAGCTACTGACGACTATGAACGACGGTTGGCGGCAAAATCCGGGCAACCTACACCAAAAAGGAAAGTGGTCCTGACCACCTTTCCTTCGGTAGCACCCCGGAACACTACCCCAGAACAACCGAAACGGAAAGCACCTGCTCGCAAGAAAAGGTGACGCTCCCGGGACGGTTCGCTTCTGAGGGGGAGGGATGTAACAAGCTACATTTACCTTTTACCATTTAACTATTAAAGCTTAATCTCAGTAACAGTACAGTCCCATAGTTGCGAACCATACTCGTTAACTGTATGAACTCACTTTCTGTTGCGCTATCACAGCCCAGTAATTTTTTTCGTTTAGGGCGGGTCTCAATTTATTCCAATCTAAGTAACAAAGTTGCTAGGGTCGTCATAATTCATTCCTTAAGTGTGAGGCCCCCAGACCCCCCCCATAAGTTACATCTCACCTCATGCCATCTGTGGGGGTTCTCTTTCTGCTTGTCCCGCCATACACCGTCGCTCTGGCCCTTGCGGATGCGCTTTGTCTGAGCCCGCATGGCACGGCGAGCGCTCGGGTTGGGCGCCTGGAATGGATCGCCGGCCGCACCGCATTCACTGCTGTTGTCGTGCCGATTAGGCGATAGCTTGCGCTTATCCTGATTACACCCGCCATGGAGGGCAGGGGTAATGGCGCCCGTGTCATCGGTCGTCCCTGGCAGCAACACCATGGCCGATGCATTGCCGACAACAGCATCGCCATCTCAAACGCCTTTACCAGGAAATTTTCAGGCTTATCTTGCTGTTCTGGTGTCTGTTCGATGTTCGAGTCGTTGCCTTTTGCGTGTTTGGCTATGTGAGGACCGGTCATACATTCTGCTATGCTGCGTTGACTCACGGGCTTGACCTTCTTACGGCCCCTCATATCTGTTCTATAATTGAAAATTCTAAGTTCTGCACACTACGGAGCAATCTGGCAGCAATGGATGTTTTTGGCTAAAATGAAAATGTACGGGTCGGCCTCAATTCATTCCTTTTTTCCAAAGGCCAAAATGCCTGGTTATTCCTTTTAAGTAATATAGTACTTAATAAAAAACGCTGGGGGGTCCGCATTTAAGCCATCCTGGTGAAGTGCTTCGGCCAGGCACTTCCGTATCACTATACTAGTGTTCAGGGTTCAAGACCTTGCTGTCACCGTTCTCGACGTATGTCTTCGAACTCCGACTTCCCGTGTCTTTTCTCGCGTCCAACGCTAAGCCACCCTTCGTGGTCGAGACCCTCCTCTTCCACGGCCTTGCAACTCAAGACTTCCGCTAATACGCCTGGTGCTTATAGGCGATCTGGCAGCCCTTGAGCCCTCGGCTCGTATTAGGATGGTTTGCAGGTACGGGGAACGCACCCACGACCGTGTAACAACAACAACAATACGCCTAAGGTAAGGGACGGCTGTTACACTCGTGGACTTCAACGAGGATATTAACCTCCCTCCTTGCAGCCATCGCAAATCCCCCAAAGGCCTCAGGAATTTGATGGCTTATGAGCAGGACTGCCGACATCCCATGCTCCCTCCCCACCTCCCTCCCACTCTCGCACCTCTGGTTGGCTATCGGGCCGCCAGCCCCAACCCGGCTGGGCTCAACGCACAGCCATCCCCCCCCAACTCTCTCCCGAACTCGCTCTCAGGAAAGTTCCGAATGGATCGTTGCAGGAATGGGTCCCCCACCAAAACCCTCCTTCCCTCCTCTCCCTCGGCAACCTCGGTAATGCCCACTCTACACGCCATCTCCCCCCCCCCGACCTTCCCAACCAGGTTAAAACACTCTCCCCCCCCCTGTGCAGTGCAGCGCACGGAAAGCCGCTTCCAAACATGGTGGACCGCCCGTGCTTCCACCACGATACTACGACTACTACTACTACTACGACTACTACATGATGATCACACTCAACTTGTTGGGGACATTCCCCCTCCCACGCAACTTTCCTGCCTGCAGGTACCCCTCCGTCTGACGACCCCTACCAGTCGTAACTAGGGGTCTCCAAAACCCCTCACCACCACCTCACCACTGCACAAGCCCCAGCGGCCATACCCCACACCTCTCCCTCTCCCTTCCTTTCCCTCCTTCCCTGCATTATTCCTTGAAACCTATGGAGCCGTCCTTTCCTCCCCTTCCTCTCTCTCCTGTGATGTGGCGTGTGAGGTGGATTGATCCCAAAACACATAGACACACATATAGGGATGCGGGGAAATGGATTCCCCAGAAAAACAATCTCTCACCCTCATCAAAAAGCAGTATCAACCGGGGATGTTGCACATCTCGTTATAATCTCATCACAATCACAGTGTCAACAACAATAACAAAAACAACAATAACAGCAAAATTAATGCTATTATCGTTAAACCTAATGATACTGGTCATCCTCTTCCATGCACACTCCATCACCATGGCACACCTGCGGGGCCCCCCCCACACACACGACCATCACCTGGACCATCACCGCCGCCATCCTCCACCATCGACATGCCGACCATCTCACAGTCATTACCGTTAGTACCGTTAGTAGCCCTTGGCGCCCCGGGACCGAATCCACTTGGTCGCTACCCACTTCTCCCCCCGCTTGACGGGACATCCACCGTGCAGCGCATGCGGGTCAATGTCACCGTTGGGTTTGGTGCCCCAGAACAGGACTGCGTCGCCCATCCGCGGCATGTACTTGAAGGAGCCATCGTCGCAATTTCGCCAGTCCCCGATGACGCGGTTCTCGCCTGCGGCCGGGGCAAGGCGGTGGGGATAGACAGACAAACATGATGACATACAGCTTGGCAGAAACCTGGCAGACAGATTGCTCAAACAGACTGGCAGACAGATTGCTCAAACAGACTGGCAGACAGATTGTTAGGCAGACAATAGAATATGGGGGTAATAAGAGTACAAAAAGGGGTAACTGTGTAATTTGTGGGAAACTTAAGCCTCATAGATGGATATAATGATGCATACGCCCCAGAAGGACGCACAGCGAACCCCCAAACCACTGTCACGTCACTCACTCCATCCAAATCAACTAAAGATCTAACTCCCCACCCCCAGTCACCAAACATCCCCACGTCCTGCACATGAGGCAACCGCCCACCCCTCCCCACGCCCACAGCCTCCCCCGTCCCTTCCTCCCTTCCCCAGCCCAGCCCACCATCGACTCCCTCCCTCTTGAACACCGTCTCTCCGCCCTCCAGCACCTCAGACAGGTACAGCAATACCGTGGCGATGCGCTGACTGGGCTGCGGCCCGAACTCTTTGGGGTCGAAAGTGTCGTAGTGAGAGTCGTAGTGCTGTTCCTTTTCGTAGTGGAGCACGTTGAAGGCCTGTGGTGCACAGAGCGGGTGGGGTTGGTGTTGGAGTGTGGGGTTGGGGGTTGGGAATAACTGGAGCTTGGCAGTGGAGATGCAGCGGGCCCTACAGATGGTAGTGATAGTGGCGGTGAAGGTGGTGGTAGCGGCATCAAAGGCGGTAATTATCGCCAAAGTCGGAAACAGGGTAAGATATCAGAAATTGTGCCATTAAAGACGGTACAACATCAAAAACTACATGCACTGAAAGGGAGGGTCCACGCTAGGCAGGACAATGCCGGGGTTCTCCCCAGGAATCGAACCCAGGACCGCTCATGGCAGTAGTGTTCCAAATATGTAACTCGGAAACCTCCCCCTATTCTCCCAGGGAGGGACTTCCGGAGGGAGGAGGAGGCGGAAGGGGAGACTGGGGAGACCCCGGGTCCTCCGTGTGCACCGGCCCTTGGGGGTGAAGAGGAACCACAGACGAGTGAAGCAGATACCCGGCATAGCCGGTCTTTGTGGGAGGTAAGGAGGGAGTTGGCAGTCTGACACGGGTCTGACAGCTGCTTCACCAGGTACCCTGCCCCCCCACCTGCCCTGCCCCGCCCTCGCCACGTCTCCCACTTTTGGAGCAGCCTCAGGCTCCCTCACCTCTCCATTTTCGGCCGGCAGTAGCGTAGCTGCGGCAATGCGCTGTTCCACCCAGCCCAATACGCCCTCGGGGTCCATGGCAGCTGCCAGGAAGGTGCCCGTGCTGGTGCGGGTTTGCTGCGAGGGGTCCACCGTCTCCCCGGGCCTGAGGGGGTGCGGGGTTCACCGGCGGGAAGGTAAGGAAGGGGCGAGCAGGAGGAAGAGGAAAGGAGCAGTAGAGGAGAGGAGAAAACCGCCTAGTCCGGCATGCATCCCCGACCGTAAGCAGGGTAAGGTGTAAAAGGGGGGAGGGGAAGGGTGAGGGGTCATCATATGCGCAGGCACAGGCAACACTGTTGCTGTTCATCCTCCCCTCCCCTGCTCTGCCCGGCCGTACCTGTACGCCAGTCCCGAGGGGTACATGAATTTGGAGGCCAATTTGATGACATACTCGGCGCGGGCCTTATCAATGAATCCAGGGAACACCACTACGCGGGGATACCAGGAGAGAATCTGAGAGGCAGAGGGGAGCAGGGCAGGGGGGAGGGGGGAAGCAGGGCAGGGGGGAGGGGGAAAGCAGGGCAGGGGGAGGGGGGAAGCAGGGCAGGGGGAGGGGGGAAGCAGGGCAGGGGGGAGGGGAAGAGATTTACCACTGTGGGATGAACCAATGAAAGCAAGTGCCAACGGAAAAAGGAGTGAGAGGTCCCCCCTCGCGAAGGAGTTCCAAAACAGCCAGTTCCCCCTTCCCATGCAGCTGGTCGGATGCAGCGGCCCCGCAGTCCTGGGCTCCGGTCCACTCCTCGCTAGCGGCGTGCTCCCCGAGCCCCCAAGAACCCCGAGCCCTCCTCCGCTTGGCATTGTCATCCTCCGCAGTGAGCGCCAAGGCACAAGGACGGTGTTGTGACTTCCTTTATCAACGCTGGTGTTGAACAGATATTGCGGAATGTCCCGAAAGGGTACGACCGACGGGGAAGGAATAGGTTTCCAACCAGCAATAGTCGCGCCCCGATTAGATCCCACAGGCTGTGACATTGCCCTAAGCGCAAAGATGATGCTGAACGGTTTTGGACGGTTGGTTTATGTGTGTGTACGAGCATATGACATTCCGTCGTGTGTACCTGAAAGGGGATTACGTAGACATTGTCGGAGCCGGACTCTGCCGCGGGCAAGGGTGGCCGTATCTTGAGCAGCCCCGAACTGTCCAGGACCCATTTTTCAAGCTGAACGGGGTCTAAGGGGTTGACGCTGACTTGCGGGGAAGGAAGAAGGGCGGTGGCCTGCTCCTGCGCCGATTGCTGCTGCTGAGTCTCACGTGAAGACTCCTGAGTGATTGAAGCGACGCGTTCGTCCACAGCGCCCAGCTTGCGCACCGCCCCGGTCAACTGCGCATTTGGTCAGCACGGGCAGATGCGCAGTGATGTGGGTACAAAAGGGAATCTAGTGCTTGAACAGGATGTTTGGAAGCGGTGAAAGGTAGCGCTTTGTCGGGCGCCAAGCGATTGCTCGGTTGGAGAGCTGTGAGCAACAGGTAGTCCTTTACCTGCACCGGCGTGGGCTCCGGTAGTTGTGTGCCTTGCTGGGTAAAGCGTCCAAATATAAATGAAAAGATGCACAGCAATATCACAACTGGACCGGGTACAGACTGTAGCCTCATCGTCACGAACCAGCTCAGAAAGCTGTATCAAACTAATAGCGTAGCCAACAGTCCGCTTACTTTGCAAGCGTTTGCGGCTCAGTAGCAGCAAACAGGCAAGGCATAGGCTATGGGGTTTCGAGGGAAGGTAGTTTCTGTACGGAGCAGTTTACCGTTTCATCGGAAATGTTAACGCAGCAGAACACTCATTTAGATTGTTGCTAAATTTTAGACGACGGGTATCTTGCTCGTAACGAGTTTTCCTGGAGGCGGATTGTAGCTTCAGTTCCTACGTAAAGTGACCTAACTTTAGCTGTGAATCTGCGAAAGTAGTTGACAGTCATATACAAACCTTACTTTTCATCTGATCAGGAGAATTCACTTGTCTCAGGCCGATATCCGTAGGCCGACATGGCGACTCTTGCTGAGAGCTTCCTAGCAGACTTGGAAGATCTGTCAGAGGATGAGCCGGGGCCTGAGACAGAGCAGTCGGAGGAGGAAGCCGATGACGGGGTGAGTCGAGCATCCAGATTCCCGATTCCCTTAACCCTGCCCTCTCTTAGCATAAACGTTGGTGATGCAAGAAAGCAACTTACCATCCACCTTAGGCCACAGACATGCACGGCGCTGCTGCGCACTGTGGCCCACCTTTGCCCTGCACCCCTGTCTGACCACGGCCGGCAGCTTCCCCCTTTTCATTTCTGAGTTTCTTGCATATGACCCCCCCCTATGCACCTTCACGTAATGCCCCTCCCGATATCCCCGCTCCTCGCCGCCCACCTTTCCTCCCCAGATGGACGACATCGAGGCGCTAAACTTTGACGACCTCTCGGCAGTGGCAAAGCTCACGAGCGAACCACGGTACAGCGACGTCCTCCAGGTAAGCTGGCGCAGGTGCGGTTCGCGCATTCGCGCGATCTTAACAACCCTAAACCCTCCTATCCCGTTACCCCCGTAACACCCAAACACCCCGGGACACGCGCCCGGACACGCGCCCTTCAACAACCCCGACGCAAACGTATGCCGACCACAGCCTGGCGCGCCGTGTCCGGAATAGACGTCTCCCCCAAAAAGGCCAACCGAGACACATTCTTACCCCCCGTAGATGCACGACTGAATTCAGCATTTTTCGCACCCTTCGTTCAGCACTACGGCTGAGCTAAGAAGCCACGGCTGTGTATGGGAGGACGGAGGAGTGCCTCGTGTCGGCACCCGCAGGAACCCCCCGCCATCCCTTTCCATTGACTTTGCGCCCATTTCTCTCCCGCCCCCAACTTCCAACCCCCTCCAACCCCCGCTCGTCTGCGGTTCGTCCCTCCCCTCCCCCCTTCCCGATCCACGCTCAGCGAGTACGTGCGGCTCTGTCTGAAGCCGCCTCCACCTCCACCACCGGCGCCAACGGGGGAGATCGGAGATCCTCCGGGCCCCTGGAGGAGGATCCCACGTACAAGTGAGTGAGATCGTGTGAGCCGAGCTGTTCGGAGTAGTGGGTGGGGGTGTTGTGCTGGAAATGGGCCTTTTGAACTGAGCATAATTCATCATCATCATAATGATCGTGATCATCATCATCATGACCATCATCATCATCATCATCATCATGACCATCATCATCATCATCATCATCACCATAACCATAACCATCGTTATCATCATCATTATCTCCATGGCCCCCAAAACCCCGTCAGGCTACTCGTGGAGTGCAACCGCCTTGCCGTCGACATTGATAACGAAATTGCCGTCGTACACAACTTCATTCGCGACAAGTACCGACCAAAGTTTCCGGAACTGGAATCCCTGGTTCACCACCCGCTGGACTATGCGCGTGTGGTTCAGCGAATTGGCAATGAGATGGATTTGACGTTGGTGCCGTTGGACGATATGCTGCCGGCGGCAACGGTCATGGTAGTTACGGTTACAGCAACTACCACGTCGGGTGGGTACGGCAGGGGGCAGGATTAGCGGGGAAGGGGAAACAGGAGAGTACGGGTGGGAGGTTTAAGGGGGGTAGAATATGAGGGAGGATGTAGGCACGATGTGTTTTTTCTTTTCCTATTCAGATATCTCCGCCGCGGTATCTACCCTCTCCTTTTGCTCCTTCTCCTGCTCCTGCTCCTCTCTCCACGCAGCCCGCCTTACTGGCTGTCTTTTTCCCTCCCCACAAACCACCTAACTACCAACTACCAACCCCAGGCAAGCCCCTGGACGACGAGGCTCTGGGTCGGGTGATGGCGGGATGCGACATGGCCGTACAGCTGGACGAGGACAAACGCACGGTACGACAAGTACCCTCCGTTTGGGGGCAATGGGGGGAAAGGGAGAAGTACAGAGGGAACGGCGGATGTAACTCAAGGTGCATGTGCATGTGTACGACAATGACGCCGGATGGCGGGCCGTTGCGCAGTGCCAAGGCGTGATTATTCCCCGGGCTGTGTCGTCGGAAAAACACACCACACATACAAATATACATTCACACACACACACACACACGCACACGCACACACACACGCACGGCGGTGTGAGCTCAGGGGAGACTCAAGTGCGGCCCCCGACCCCCCGGCCCCCGTGTCTGGTCCCCGCAGATATTGCAGTTTGTGGAGAGCAAGATGAACCAGGTGGCCCCCAACATGTCGGCGGTGGTGGGCACGGAGATTGCGGCCAAGTTGATGGGTGTGGCGGGGGGCCTGTTGGCGCTGTCTAGAATGCCGGCGTGTAACATTCAGGTGAGTATATGTATGTATGTATGTATGTATGTATGTATGTATGTATGTATGTATGTATGTATGTATGTATGTGTATGTGTGTATGTATGTGTATGGAGGGTTGAGGGGTATACGTGGGGGTTTGGAGTGCAGGAGAGATATTTGCAGAAGAACGAAAAGACCACCAACTGCGACTGTGATGACGACCATCCAAACCACCAATCGTCGGAGTTTTTGTTTGGAGTAATAATGACGCAATCGCCCTTCATCGCCCTTTTCAATCGCCCAAGTCCCGCCCACCCGGCTCTACCACCACAACCACCAACCATCACCCCCGCTCGCAAACCCAAATGCAGTCCCTGGGCGCCAAGCGCAAGACGCTAGCTGGGTTCAGCTCCACCACCACCCAGCCGCACCAGGGCTTCATCAGCGGCTGCCCCATTGTGACCCAGACGCCCCCCTCCCTGCGCAACAAGGCGATAAGGCTCATCGCGTCTAAGAGCGCACTGCTGGCCCGCAAAGACGCATACGGGGAGGACCCATCGGTGAGAGGTTTAGGGCTGTAGGTTTGAGGCTCCCCCCTCACTCTTGCTCGGCACGGTATGGTTTCGCTGTGTTACCACGAGAGCCCGTTTATCGGCCCGGGTATCGGCCGGTGATGCAGATGCAGATTTCATGTGTTGCCGTGTGGCAACGGAGCGCGTTGCCGCCTCTGCCTCCGCCTTATGCCTTATGCTATTGCTGTTGCTATTGCCTTATGCTATTGCTGTTGCTGTCCTAGGGCACCTACGGGGCGGCCATGAAGGCGGAGGTGGTACGGAAGGTGGAGAAGTGGCAGGAGCCGCCACCCGCCAAGCAGGCCAAGCCGCTGCCAGTGCCTGACGCGGAGGTCAGGGTCGGGTCGGGTCGGGCTGATGATGTGACGGGTCGAGTTGGGCCCGCTTCGATTGGGGTGTTTCGGAGCTCGTGGGGTGGGCTGGCCGGGCTAGGGTTTCGCAAAAACTGGCTCCATCTTTTCGCGCAGGTATATTTGTAACGTTTGGGGCGTTTTGAGAGGGCGGAAGATGGTACAACAACATTCTAGCGTCAAAAAGTGACGCGACGGAATGTGAGGCTTAGGGTTTGCGAAATTATCATCGTATCCAACGACAAGAAGAGAGAATGTGCTCTAGGGAAATCCGTGAGCCTGAGCTGATGCTGAGCTTGGAATCCTCCTCCTTGGGCGGGGGGTACTTGTCAGGAATAGGTGTTAAAGAGATAGTAGCTCGTAAATGGTCGGGATAGTACTTAACGTCGTACTGGTGTTTTGTTTTGTCTGTTTTGTGTTGTGTGTTCTGTTGTGTGTTGTGCTGTATTTCCGCAGGCGAAAAAGCGACGCGGGGGCCGAAGACTTCGAAAGATGAAGGAGCGCTACGGGCTAACGGATATGCGCAAGGCGGCGAATCGGATGATGTTCAACCAGGCGGAGGAGGAGTGGGTGGACGGAGACGACGTAAGTGGGGTGTACGGTGTACGGAAGTACGGCATTTGTTGCGCACATGCCATGACATGCCATGGCTTGGCTTGGCATGTCGTGCTGTAGGTTTATGGTTCTGCTCTTGGGGTTTCAAACAGGGAAAGGGAGTTTTTGTTTGGGATGGCGCGAATGGGAGTGGGGCTCTGGGTTCCGCTTTGAAGTGATACTTATTATCATTTGATTGATAATAAGTATGTTTGTTTATTGATGTCTGTAATTGTTCTTACATAAATGTTCTTACAAGTACGCATGTGTGTTTTCTCACGCAGGTCATTGGGTTGGGTGTGCTGGGCAAGGAGGGCAGCGGCAGGTTGCGAATCGTGGCGTCGCAACAGAAGCAGAAGCTCAGCGCCAAGGCGCAAAAGAAGTTCAAGGCGCGAATGTACGGCAGCAGCGGCGCGACGTCCGGTCTGTCGTCATCGCTGGCCTTCACCCCTGTGCAGGTCAGTGCACGCGGCAATATCCGTGCATGCGTATATGCGTGTGTATGTACGAACTTATGTTGTTTGGAAACTCTTCACGGGAGCCCGGGGGAGTCTGACGTGTATACGTTCGTGCCCGTGTTTGTGTGCGTGTACGTGTGTACGCGTGTCTGTGTTTGCGTTGAGTTCTAGCGTTAGTGACATACTGCAGTATTAGCTTGGTGGCCTTTACAAGCTCAAACACTGGTTTGCGAGACACTGGATTGCGAATGTATTGCAATGGCTCGAGCTCTGCGTTCGTGCGAATAAAAGCGATATCGAGAGTCTAAAGCTGTGTCCCCCGTGGACAAGATTCATAAGTTGCCCTCTTACTGCCTTGCCGCTGCCTACTGACTTACCGGCCTGCCAACTGCCTGCCGTACCTACTTCCGTACAGGGTATTGAGCTGGAGAACCCCTCGGCGCGCTTCGGCATGGATTTGGATACCAAGGACGGCACGCAGTCGTATTTTAGCCAGTTCGGGGGCTTCAGGTGGGTGCGGTGCCTCCTCATACCGGCCTTGCCTGCCAGCCTTGCCTGCCAGCCTTGCTGCTGTTGACATCGCGGTTCATTTGTAGCGCGCTTGTGCATGTGGGACTAACAGCCGTGGCACGGACACAAGAGGGTGTGTGTGTTTTGCGGCGGCCGCAAGGTGCTCAGCCGCCCCCCAGGCCTCCACTGTCTTGGGGGGGGTGCCACCTTTTTTTGGGTAAATCGAATGGGGAGTGGACCTGCGGGCGCAGGAGGACATGACTTACCATCCTTCGTGGGTATCCGTGGTGGCGGCCACATCCTGGGAGGGCGATACACACGTTACGAAATTATGAACGGAAGAAGCAAAAATAAAGGAAAGCCCAACAAAGTGCTGTTATAGGAAGTTTGAGATATGTGGACAGGGGACATGGTCGTGCCAACACCTGAAGCCTTAATGTGCTGGCTGTCGTACCCTGCAGGTCGGTCAAGAAGTAAGCATGGCGACCGGCGTCGTCCCGGGTGTCTAGGGAGGAACTGGACAACGGCTGCAGAAGTTGTGGTAACGGTAACGGTTAACGGTAACCATCAACGACGATGTGGGACAGAGCGTCAGAGGGTTAGGGGAGGAAGCGGTGCTATACGGTACGACAAAACCGAAGCGACTACGATTGATGTACACAACGTATGGACGGACGGTTGGATCGTCGGATCGACAAGGACCTGGCTCGGCGCCCGTGGAGGATTTCCAGCTTTGCCACCTTGTTGAGACTTATCTTTCCATGTGTGGTTTTCTATTTGATATACTTCTGGTGAAGCCGGCTGAGTTTTTGACCATGACAGACGGACACGGACACGGACCCTCACACCATTTAATAGGCTAAATATTAGTAGGCGGGGTTTTGTCCCATCTCGGGGTTACGGCGTGGGAACGTACGTGTTCGGCATAAGTACTTTCTGGAGTTTCAAACTCCAGAAGCTACCGGGTAAAACTAACAAGTTGCTAGTTTTACCGATGCGCCGCTGCCGCGTGTGCAACTGGTGCCCGTATAATACCGTCTGTTGGGTGTTAACGCCGCCGCCGCGTTCTGGGACCAGCAGGCTATCAGGCCTTCCGCTACCGAAGGCATGTCACTATCGCTCTGATCGCTGTAGATATGCAGGTCACTGGCATCGTAGTGACGCGCCACTCAGCTTTTGACGTGTTTCATCTCTCTCTTTTTCATGACCGCAGCGATAACAAGTGCAGGAAGCCGCAGTAACAAGCTAACGTGGGAGGCTATGTACAGAGCAGGCTTGTTTGCACGTCCTTAGCGCTTATCTGCTGATTGAGAACCTGATGCCCGCTATAGCCCTGGTGTGTCGTCCAGCAACGACGGTACTCTTTACCGGTACCTCCTAATGCGATGATAAGTTTTTTGATGACGATGAATTCTACAACGGATTTACTCGTCATTCTACGCTACTTGGGTAAAATGTTTGCAGGAGCAAACATTACGGACTTTAGTCAAACTTGAAAGATGCAGGTGGTCAAAGAGTAGCGTACCAAAGGAGTTTTTCTGAAGGCTGCCGTTCCTAGTCACATTGACCACACGATTGGACCTCGAAGTGGAGTACCTGGTACTGTGATACCGCACTGCGGGCGTACGAATAGTACGAATCCAAAACTGAAAACTCTGGAGCTGTCCCTTCTTTTACCCCTTTGCCTGGATCCCCGCCTCCGACTCGTCAGAGATACTTGCAATTTTACCAAAGCTCTGCCATCAGCGCACCTTGCATAAAATCGGCGAGTGGCGCAATTCAAGGTGTAACGCACACGCACACCCCAAAAAAGGAAGCCTTTCGCATCTTCCGAAATGCTTGGCCCATTTCGGAGCGCAAGGCGCGCACATCGAATGCTGAAACACGAGCTTTCCTACAGCAGCTGATAGGGACTATTTAATTCAGGTTCGCGCCCAACAATGTCACGTTTATCCTTATCACAACCAGCCAAGGTGGTGTCTAAAGACACCGGATGCGATACACCAGCGAAGATGTAGCGATCCAGTGTACGACCCGCACTAATGCACGACGTCGTAAAAAGGAAAGTCTTGAGAATAGCTACGTGAACCCCTTTGAAGAGAATCATTCAGAGATATGTAACTGCTCTTGCACGTTACATCATTCCCCCCCTAAATTGCTGGTCGTCCCGACAGCCAGCCAACCTTGGCTTCACCGCCACACGAGAGGAGAAAGCAGGGATTCCGGAACCCCGCTGGTGACAGACAAGTGGTTGAGAAAAGCATTGAAGCGCGAAGGCTTTTTGATCACACGGCCGTGACGAGTAGTCTGAGGAGCTCGATGCGGCTTCGAGCCAGAAGTGTCGGCGTTACTTGAAAGTGTCGCCTGACCTTGGGACTTCAAGGTTGGAACAGAGTCAGATTGACGTGCCCAGTAGTCGCGCAACAAATCACCGCAGTTAGTTAGGTTTACTTCGGGTTCCCACGAATCAAATTCCGGGCCCTGACCTTTCCAACGCATTAGATAGAAACGCTTCTGTTGACGTCCTTCTCTCACTTCTTTATGAAGCAGAATAGACTCAACTTCAAACTCCAATTCCCCCTCAAGAATCTGAGGTGGCGGAGGTAGCTGAACGCGATCACCATCATGATACGGACGAAGGAGTGACACATTAATAGCCAGTTCACATGCTACGTTACGTTGAAACTTTTTGGAAAAAGTGGTCGGTTCGGACGTGGTAACGGTACGTTACCGGTAAAGTGGACGAAAAGTCTAAAGTGACCAGGGGGGGTTCAATTTCGTCAAACGCTGACCCCTCGTACCGTTACTTGAAATGCGTCGCCAATTTCGCGAGTTATAACAAACGGCCAAGCCCAATCGCTTATAAAGACCACATACTTGACAAATTGTGCGCGCTTTGCACTCCGACTGAATTTCTAGTCACACCGCTGCCTTATATTATAAAAATGAACAAGGATAACGCCGCTCGTGTTGCTCGACCGCTCACGACCGCTTGCATAGCCAATATGTAACCCATTGTAGTATCAGGGCTGAAGCCACCCGCGAAACGGCAAGTCGGCCGCACTTCCGGCGGCATGGGCCGCGCCGCGTCGGCCCACACGCTCAATCTCTGCCACTGAGCATTGAACATATCTTCAAGAATATCAAAAATTTTATCCAGCGCGACCGCTAGGGCAAACGCCATCGCGGCTCGCGCGGGATGCAGTGCCATTGCAGTAGGCAGGGCTGCCAATCACCCTTCAAATATATATTGCAATTCTGAGGGGATGTTCTGAAGTTTTGGCCATTGAAAGACATAAAATGGAGATGGTTTTACACAGCTCGCGCCAACGAATACAACGTCGTCGTAATGTCCCGTGTGAACTGGGTGACTTCCTCAGGGCCACTTTTACCTAAAAGTTTTCGCAACGTAACGTAGCATGTGAATCCAGTATAAATACATCATGTATCCGTACCGCAGGAGGAAGACCCAACCGATACGCAACCGCGTTGATCTTTTCCTTAACCACAAAGGGACCGATAAAGCGAGGCAGCAATTTTCGCATAATATTCATATGTTTCGTACTCAGGAGTACACGATCACCAACAGAAAGTCCTCGTTCCGAGCGACCTTTGTGAGCCCATTTCTTCATCCGTTCTCGAGCAGCAGCCAAGCAAGACTTAGCTCGTTCCAAAGCATTCGCGCTTCTTGGCCCTCTCCTCCCCCAATTTGCGAACTAGGTGAGAAGCCGGAGTTAGGGGTTCATATCCGTACATCAACCGAAAAGGAGTAGTTCATGCAACGAATTGTTCATGGCGAACTCAGCCATCGGCAGATAACGGGACCAGGAGGATTGATCGCCCGAAACGAAATGACGCAACATATCCTCCAGAACACGATTAGCACGTTCCGTTTGGCCATCCGTCTAAGGATGATAACCAGAACTGCGACGCAAGTCGATTTGATATCCATCAAAAAGCGACTCGAAAAAGGCAGAGGTAAACTTAGGATCCCTGTCGCAAATGACGACAGACGGAACACCATACGAACACACAATGGTGTTGACGAAAATCTCAGCCGCTTTGACGGAGTCAACAGAGGCTTTACAGGACACAAACCGAACCATCTTGGTGAGTTTGTCCACAAACACATAAATTGTCAGTGATCCTTAACCGCCTGGTACGTGCTGGGGAAATACTGGACCTGCGGCACCCATGCCAAGCGGGTTTCAGGCGGGGTTTTGGCACTGCTCACCACCTCTTTGTCAAGCAACACCTGGTCAGGCGGCATCGGATCGCAGGACAACCGCCGTTGATAATAGTACAGATTGACTTTGAGAAGGCCTTTGATAGGGTGCCTCGCGAGCACATGTGGCTTCGGTTGCAGGAGAGGGGGATTAGTGGCCCCATGCTAGGTGCTCTGAGAAAAGCGTACGAGAAGGTGTCCATGGTGATGAAGGTAAATGAGGAAGTGGGGGGAGAGTTTGAGTCTAAGCAAGGAGTGAAGCAAGGGTGTCCTTTATCTACGGAGTTGTTTGGACTCTTCATCGAGACACTAGCCGATCTGATTGATACTCACGACCTTGTAGAAGCCGGTGCACGTAAGTGTGACGCACCCCTTGTGGACAGCAAGCGCGTCTCCATACTGTTGTATGCAGACGACGTTAGTCTGCTAGCGACGTCAGTAGAGCGAATGTCTGAGTTGCTACATCTTGTGGACTTGTTTTGTGAAGCTTTTGGGATGCGACCAAATGTCTCAAAGTGTGAAAGGCTTGTTTTTGCATGTGACGGCACCCAGCAGTCGGAACTTAGCGGGAGATGTCAACAGTTACGGCTATCAGGCCAGGTAGTACCTGCCAAAGATAGCGCTCGCTATCTTGGCTTGGTATATGGGCCAGAACGGCCTTTTAGTGCGTGCCGTCAGCAGTTGTGTGATACAGGTCGGTCCGCTATGTTTTCCTTAAGCGCAAAGCTGGACAAAATGAAGCTGTTTGCCCCCGATGTGCGAATGCGGTGTTTTGCAACCCAAGTCCGAGCAATTCTGTTGTATGGCTGCCAGGCGTGGGGCCCTTTTGCGCTGGCAGAGGTCGTGGACAGGGCGGGAAGGCGGCGGGATAAAGCCAACCTTGCGGAGGGCATGTTCGAAGCCTGTTTGAAGGATAGTGCAGTCCAGCTGCAGATTTTATTCATGAGGCAGGTAGTGGGGACGGCACGGCCATCCCACAGGCTGTTGTACGCGGAGCTGGCTGAACTCCCCTTACAATATTACATGGTGAAGCAGATTCTCCGTTTCTGGAACCGCCTTCAAAAGCAAGTGGGATCCATCGCTCATGCAGTTTTACGGCAGGAGATAACCGATGCCCTGACCAACCCGGAATGGGAGGGTTGGGGAATCTCAATGTTACGACTGTTTTCCTTCTTGGAGTGCAACATTTGGAGCGGAATACCGCAAGAAGTCGTGGGGGTAAAGGAGCGTGTTGACTGGTTGTTGAGTAGACCTCTACCAGAAGGAGCGATAATAACGGCACTAAGAGAGCGTTTGATGAGCGGCTGGGACCATACGCGTCTGACTGTCTTGCCAGAGGAGTACCCATCAGATGGGAAGCAACCGGGAGTGCAAATGGCGAAGTATAAGCACTGGATGGGGCTGCCCTTTTCGGGAGCCGCAGCCGTCATGTGGCCAACACATGCTAAGGTTTTCATTCCTCGTTTAGCACATCGTAAGCTAATGCAGTTTCGTTTATGTTGCTGGGCTTTGGAGGCGAACAGAGCACGAAGGGGCAAGTACCATGTTCCCAGGGGGCAGCGGTTTTGCCACTGTTGTGGTCCTAATAGCCGAATTGAGGATGAAAAACACGTGTTATTGGAATGCCCAGCCTATAATGATATTCGTGCTGAAGAGGGATTCGATCATCAACAGAGTATGTTGGAGGCCATGCAATGGGAACCCGCACGCCTGGCGAGGATGTTGGAACGTATGTGGGCTCACCGAAACTCAATTACCCCCTTTGGACGCTAGTCTGGGCTGATGTGCGGTGTTTTTTTTTCCTTTTCTCCGTGGCTTTTAGGCGTTGTAGTATTGCCCTTGGGCCTTCGGCTCGTATGGGTAGTCTTACAGGTATGGGGTCACGCACCCCCAACCATGTAACACACACACACATAAATTGAGGTATTGCCATCAGGATCGGGAGGCAGATCAGTGATAAAATCCATGGTCACACAAGACCACTTCTGATCATGTATCGGCAGCGGAAGAAGCAAACCACCCGGGAGACTGGTATCTGACAGCTGTCACACGTACGACCGTACGCTGCGACCGATTGACGCAGCCTAGGCCACCAAAACGAACGACGCACCAAATCCAGAGTTTTGGTCACGCCCGTATGGCCTGCCAACGGATGGTCATGACAAAGACGCAGAACGGTAGTACGAAAATGGGCATGATCTGGCACAACCAACGCATCTCCTCGATACCAGAATTGACCACGTTGCGACAATGCAGCCGTGTTTTCTGATATTTTAAACCAAGGATCTACTCCATACCCATCAAGTACCGAACATAGGTGTGCACTGCCATCGCTCCTGAGGTCAGCGCCTATTACAAGTCCTTGTTAGCTAAGGATGCTGCTGCGTCTTCATCCGAGGTCGTCACGGCCAAGCGGGCGTCTCGACGATTATTATTCAGTGTTTCAGGGCTCCCCGGGCCCTTACCCCATGTAACATATGAGTGGCAATTTCTGAGCATCCCAGAGCAATCCGTCAGCCAACAACACTATGGGGGTGGTATACGATAGGGCTGCTCAGGCCTGGGGTCTCAGGGTTCAAAGAGAGGCGGGCTGCTTGAAGGGGGCAGGGTGAACACCGTCAAGGGTGTAGGCACACAATAGTTGATCGCTTGGCCCCCGCCACCCCCAGTAATACGTTTAGATGGCTCTACCTTCGAGCACGATTGGAATCCACCAGATTCTAGATCCCACCGGACAGAACCGCACTGCCACAAGCTGGTTTCAGACTGTCCATGTCATCGCCACACTGAGAAGAGCTAAAAAACATCGTTACATATTCATTTTATAGTTTCGCAGCTTTCCGCAGTTTCCGCAGCCTTTCCGCAAAGGGGCTCCCGAATACGAAAAGATTCCGCAGACCTGGTCAAGTTTCGGCTCGTTCCCTGGTAAAAAGGTAGGTCTTGAGAATAGCTACGTGAACCCCTTTGAAGAGAATCATTCAGAGATATGTAACTGCTCTTGCACGTTACAAACAGCGCCAATCCCAGCCCCGTCCCAAACCTGGGCGCATACCCGAACAGGAAAGAACCCATTGTGACCCATTGGTGCGGTCCGTTAGTCTTGAGCAACAAAAAGTACAGAGAATTCATCCGCACGAGGAGCACAATGGTTCAGGGGTACAGATCCTGACATGGACAGCGCTGGGAGACACGATATACTTGTACATGCTAGGAAGGACAGGGCACCAAGGCGTTCGACTTTGAGGGCGTGGTCACAACTAATGAGTAAGCTGGCGCGGAGGGCGAGTAATTTGTCCCTATTTTCAGCCTTAGGCAAAAAGAATACTGGCGAAGAACAAAGTGGTAGTTTGTTATAGCCAAGGTGATCAAGCTGTGATAGTTGCGTGTTCAAGTTGGATGCATTGAGTCGTTCCAATTTCCAAAGATGTTGGCACGTTGCTCGTTTTTGACTTTGAACTCGCCTGATGGAATTTGTTAAACCTTATCATGCATGACAACTCCATGTACCTTACCTGCTCCGGAACCAAAAAGCTGATCAACTATGGCGAGGTTGTTTCCTTGACCAGCTGCCAAGCGTGTTACAAAGGTCTTATATTATTTGAGGGGATTTGTGCGAAGGATCCCCCAAATTAGTCAAGCTGTGCAGACCTCCTAGTATGTAGTTGGACCTCGTACCCCGCGACAACCTGTAAAACTGAATGTAACACATACTTACATAGTAGCGCAATGTTTCCAGTGTCACAGCGCCATGGCGTATCGCGCCCAGTCGCGGCGCACGCTGGCGCCACGACGAGGCGCTGCAGGCCCACGGTGCTTCTACTTGCAACATTAACTTCGGGAAATAGCAGCGCATTGAAAATTCACGCCCAACATGCTGCGTGGGGCTGGCAGCTGGCTCGCGCGACGGTCGTTGCCACGACCTTGCAATTCTGCGCGGCATCGGGGCAAGCGGCAAATGCAAGCGTCGGCGGGGGATTTGGTGCTGGCGGAAGGTTTGGAGGCTCTGGAGGAGGTGGAGGCGGTGGCGGTGATGGACCATCGTCGACGCAGCCTGGCTCAGCGAATGTGCTCGGCGATGTCGCGGAGGCGAGCGACCTCGTGGAAGAGGTCGTCCTTCTTGACGTTGGAGGTGCGCTCTCTAGTTATACTAGTTATAGTTCAAAGAATTGTCCTCGAGGCTTGCAGCTGGATGCCACAACTGGCCCGCAATTAAGGAAGCAAGCAAAGCAAGCAAACCAGACCTGTGCGAGTCATTGCACGCCCCTTTCAACAATACAAAAGCCCAAATCGCAACCTTACCTTAATGTTTTTATGACTGAGGAAAAAGGGCAAGCAATCCCCAACCCTTACTTGTGACACCTCACTATACCTATCGCCCACCTTGACAGCCCTTGCGTTCCTCTCGCCCTCCGCCCTCCCGGCCATCCGGCATTCCCCTCCCTTAGGCATGAAATGTGGTGGCTGCGTGGGCCACGTGAAGAAGATTCTGGAGTCCCAGCCAGGAGTCATCGCCGCCTCCGTGAACCTCACCACCGAGACGGCATTGGTGCGGGTGCTGGTGCCCAGGAGCAGCAGTGGCGCTGCAGCGCTAGCGGCCCTTGGAGAGAAGCTGACTCAGGTGGGTGCGTGGGCGGTTGGGTTCGGTTGGGTCGGGGCGTGTGGGCAGTTCAGAAGGATCTCGGTTATGGGTGCTGTGTATTTCGATTCACCTGTTTCAGTTGGGCCGCTGTGTGTTAAGTTGCGGACGTACGGAGCTGCTGCTGGGGACTGGAAGGAGAGGGGGAGGGGAAAGGAGAGATTAAGGATCAGTGGAGGTACGGCAGGAAAATACGGCGGGAAGTACGTCCTTTGGGTCTTACACGGAGGAAGCACGAGGGCACTGAGGCCGGAGGGGGGAGATCTGTGTGGTCGCCCCGGGCGGGGGCCCCGCTGGTGTGTGTGTGTATGGTGTGGCGGCGTGTTGGGGTGGCGAAACGATGAACGGGTTGACCGACTGACTGACGGTGGTCCTGGAACATGGACTGGGCATTCAGGAAAACACACCTATTTGCACGTACACACACGCCCACACACGCACGCACGCCCACATATACGCACATACATACACACATGCACACGAATGGAGGGTCAGTGGGGAACTGTTCGGGGGATGTCGGGCCCCCATTCGAGCGGAGGCCAGGCAGGTGAGGCGGTTGGATGGTTAGGTGGTTAATCCTGTTGGAAATCTACGACAGCGGACGATTAAATGCCTTGAAAGGCATTTAATCGTGGACTTGCAGTAGTAGCAGCAGCAGCGGTAGCAGTAACACAGCGAAAGGGCCTCTTGCTAAAGATCGCTAAAACACAAGACCGCATGGAAATGGAAAGCACCGGCACTCCAAAACGTATTCTAATAGGAGAAAGTTGACCTGAGGCAGACTCTAATGGCCCGCCATCAACGCGGCTGCTGCTGCTACTGCGCCCGCGGTCTCTGTCGTAGGTGCTGACGAAAGCGGGCTTTGAGTCGCGGATGCGGGCCCCGGCTGCGGGCTCCGCCATTCCTGCTACTGCCGGGCGGCGGGTAGCGC
This sequence comes from Volvox carteri f. nagariensis, assembly GCF_000143455.1. Classification (NCBI taxonomy): domain Eukaryota; kingdom Viridiplantae; phylum Chlorophyta; class Chlorophyceae; order Chlamydomonadales; family Volvocaceae; genus Volvox; species Volvox carteri. Next base: position 1,204,718 of record NW_003307583.1, on the reverse strand, counting down.
CCTCCGCCAAATGAGCGGTGTGGGGGCGACACTGCCTCTGTCGTTGTAGCCGCAGCTGGCAAGCTACTGCTGCTACTGCTATGATTATTGTTACAACTGCTTCTGCCACTCCTAAAGTTGCTGTATCCGCGGATTTGCGTCACAACACCTTTTCGGAGTAGGCGGTGGTGGCAGGGGCAGTAAGTAGCATGAAGCAGCAGTCAGTAGCGTGAGCAGCAAGAGCAGGGTGGTGCAAGCACCGGGGTTCAGCTTTGGCTCGGGAGGCCGTTACTCGAAACTGTGTAATCACCATTGTGGTTTCGGAGTTGGGGCTTCAGGAGGTGTGCGTGCTGGAATAATCACGAGAGGAGGAGGAAGAGGAGGAAGGGAAGGGGAGGAGGAGGAGGAAGAAGGCCGTCGGGAAGGGACTGGACCGCTTTGTGCGAGGAGGAGGAAGAGGAGGGGGTGGGGTGAGGAAGGGGAAGGGAGGCGAGGTCGATGTCCTTGCGTGTACGGCTTGTTGTACGGGTGTGGGGCAGCTGAGGCCCACATGGGGAGGAAGGGAGAAATACTGCCTTACCTGCTTCGTAAGCTGTCCTTCGCGTCTTTCGGTTCGGAAACTGCTTTTGGATTGACTTTGGGTTCCTTTGGGAGGATGATTAGCTCGGCTGCTCGGTCATGATGTCATGGTGATGGTGGGGGGCTGGGAGAGGGGGGTTATGTCCGGTTCCGCTTCACCTCCCCTCCAGGAGTATGAGTAGACGCATGAATTTACCCTCCCGTGCCACCCTGCCCCGGGAGAGGTACTGATATTGAGTCCAGGAGGGGGCCATGTCGGGGTGAATGCTAGGAGGTGTTCGTGAACACTGGAACGACCGTGTGCCAGAGGTGCGTCCGACGGCAATTTCTGTAATGGCAGAGTTGAGAAGAAGGATCAGAAGAAGTAGAAGAAAACAGAACAAGGCTACGTTAAAGAAGACGGAAAAGATGACGTGGGAGAAGAAGACCCCCTTCAGCAAAGGTGTCGTACGAAGGTGTTGTGATCTGCACGTCGCGCGTCATCCATCACGTACTGCCGATTGGACTGTTTCTTAGCTGAGTTGGGTCGGCTACTTGACGGCGGTCGTCTTCGGCAACGTTTGGACACGTTCGCGGCGTGACGGACATACTGACACATATTACTTGTAGTGGCGGTGATTTGGGTTCACTGGCGTTTCACTCGGGGTGGGGGTGGGCCCTACGGCTCTGGGATCTGGTTCCCGTCTCGGGTCCTCCGCATTATTATTATTATTATTATTGTATTTCCTTTCATACCACCCCAGGGAGGGAAGGAGGGGGAGGAAACGTCGTCAAAAGCCAAAGAAATGGGAGGGACCCCCCTCCCCAATCCCCTCCAGGACCCCACAACAGAGAGGGGAAAAGCAGCTTCAGTGAGTTACCCCTTTCCGACGTTAAACGAGAGCCACCACCACTAGAGAGGTCTCAGCACCGAAAAGCCGACAAGTTACCTCGACGGAGGATGCGGAGGAAGAAGAGGACGGGGAAGCAGGAGCGGGGAAAAGCAGCAGGGGCAGGGGCAGAGACAGAAGTACTGTTTCATAACAACGGCCTTGCTGCTCCTGTGCGGCTTGAGGGGCAGGAGGAGACGGACGTCCTTTGCTGTAAATACTCAACCTATCTGCTTTCTCCAGGGGGTCCCGGCCCCACCTAGACACGTTGGCGGGTCTAAGGGCCTTCGGCTCGTCCTTCTAGGCCCTGGACAACATGGTCCGGTCCCGGGCTCGATATGATGAAGAGCTCCCAATACCGCCACCAAGACTACCACCACCTCCACCACCACCACCACCCACCTCTACCTCCACCCACCTCTATCTCCACCACCACCACCACGTAACGTAACTTCTGAGCCTCATCACAATAGGACAGCACTCTACCAGAGCAGTACTGGAACGCGGCCGTTTTGTTTGACTGCCGTGCAAACAATCGCCTACCACTCACCCCAATCTCCGCAAAACACACACAAAAACAAGTACCGTCTCACACACCACCTACTCCCCCCCCTCCACTCATACACCCCCCAACCCCGACAACCCCGCACCCCTACGCTCTTCCCATTAACCCTCCTCCGGGGCCCCCCTCCCGTCCCGCACCCAGGCTCTCACCGCCGCCGGCTTTCCCTCCAAGCCCCGCGACCCTTCCACCTCCTCCTCCGCCCTCGCCGCCGCCCTCGCCGCCAAGCGCGCTGCCAAGGTCGCTCGGCTCCGTGCCGCCACCCTCGATCTCCTCACTGCGTGGGGTCTAGCCGCGGTGTGCGGACTGAGCCACCTGGCGCACGCCCTGCCCTCCGCGCCCGCCTGGATGCACACCTTCCACTCCGTGCCCCTCAACGCGGCCCTCTCCGTCGCCGCACTGCTAGGGCCCGGGCGGGAGATCTTGGTTTCGGGGCTCAAGGCGCTGGCGGCCGGTCGGCCTGACATGAACACGTTGGTGGGCCTTGGCGCGGGCGCTTCGTTCGGCGTCAGCTGTGTGGCGGCGGCGCTACCTAAACTGGGGTGGAAGACGTTTTTTGAGGAGCCGGCGATGTTGCTGGGTGAGTGGGTCTGGGTGGGTGAAGGGAAGGATGGGGAAAAGGGGGGTAAGGGGGGGTGCTTTGATCGTCTTAAACCCTCGCTGTTTGTTGTCGTTGTTGTGTGCGGCGGGTAGATCCGGATGGTCTTGGGGTCGTGGAGGGGCCCTAGGGCGAACCTTTCTAGGGTTTTCAGTCCCAACCCGTAAATGGGCTCCCCCGCCCTTCCTTCCAACCACCCGGGGGAGGTTGTGGTCGCATCCTGAGGGTCGGCGCGAGTCTCTTCTCTTTGGTCGGACCTTTTGTCAAATCTAATCCAAATCCAAATCGTTTGTATTTTTTAGGGTTTGTGCTCATCGGAAGGGCGCTGGAGGAGAGAGCCAAACTGCAGGTCGGTTTGACCCGGGGGATGGGGTGTGGGGTGGAGTGTATATTGGACGGATAGGAATGTTTTAGTCCAGGCTCGTCCAGGCTCGTCCAGGCTGTACCTGGCAATCTATTAAGGATAGGGATTTGTGTTTTAGATGTTCTGAAAATCTGATCCGATTATATTGTATTGTATTCATCGAATCGATGTTGCTCTGAAGTGCACGACATCCTAATTTTTCTACATCTTGAACGCCGGATGCGACGGAACCCTTGTTCGAATCCAGGCGAGTGCGGATATGGCAGCTCTTCAGGAGCTGGTTCCCACACGAGCGAGATTGCTCCTGAGTGGAGGCGGGGATAAGCATGCAGAGGTGGGAGGTGTGAAATGTGGGATGTGGGTTGTTGTGTATGTGTGTGGGGATGGGGTAGTTGCGGAAACAGACACCAGGTGCGCCGCGTGGCGTGTTGAGCGCATGGGTGTTGAGCGGATATTGAGCGCACCAGTTTGTGAAGGCATGCGCGGTTTGCGACTTAGGGTTTGTGTGTCTATCGATAGTTCTATCGGCGTATCTGTTGGTGTGTGTGTATGTATGTATGTACGTGTGTGCGTATGTATGTACGTGTGTATGTACGTGTGTTGGAAGGAGGGGGAATAGTGCTGTTGCTCCTGCGCATTGCGTAGGGTAAGTGACACCCCCCCCACACACACACATACATACATACACACATACTCGCCACGTGGCACCCATCACGTGGGGAGCATCAAGGTGAAGTCAAAACTGTCATCTTTTTCACAATGACGCCGCACTGACATTCCCATCGTTTTCCTTCCCGTCCTTCATTCTTCCGCCTCCCTTACCCTGAACCCCAAACACATACATAAAACACATACATGCATACACGCTCACACAGCTCACACAGCTCACACGCACACACTACGCAGGTTCCCGCGGAGGCGGTGGGTCCCGGTGACCTGTTGCTGGTGCTGCCGGGCGACCGGGTACCCGTAGACGGTGTGGTGGTGGGGGGGAGGTCGTCCGTGGACGAGTCCGCGCTGACCGGGGAGCCGCTGCCGCTGACTAAGGCTCCCGGAGACCGCGTGGCGGCGGGGACGGTCAACTGCGACGGGGCGTTGACTGTACGGGCGGAGCACAGCGGCCAGCAGACGGTTATTGCGGATATCGTGCGGCTGGTGGAGGTGGCGCAGGTGTCGGGGGGTGTCGGGGGTGTCGGGGAAACCTGGCGGCGGTGTTTCGTTTTCTTTCGACCAACTGATGTTAAGAGATGTCCCCGTTATGTGTTTTTGTTTGACTCTAATTTTCCAGGGGTTTGCTATGTCGTACAGATACCCGTATATGTACACATACACATATACATACACGTACACGTACACGAGTGCTTCATCTAAAACGCTCACCCCCTCCCAACCCCCCACCCCTCCCTCAGGCCCGCACGGCGCCCATTCAGCGTTTGGCCGACACGGTCGCCGGCAAGTTCGCTTACGGGGTGATGGGTTTGTCCGCCGCCACCTTCGCATTCTGGGCGGCTGTGGGCACCCGCGTCTTCCCCCAGGTGGACCGACATACATACGGGCGTGTGTACGTATGTATTATGTACATTTGTACGTACGTGTGATGATGTTGTGCTGTCGGAATGTGTGTGTGTGTATGTATGTATGTATGTATGTATGTATGTATGTATGTATGTATGTATGTATGTATGTATGTATGTATGTATGTATGTATGTATGTATGTATGTATGTATGTATGTATGTATGTATGCATGTATGCATGTGTGTACGTGTGGAGTGCGTCTGTCCATACCTCCATTCGCCTGTCCGTCTGTCTGTCTGTCTGTCTGTCAATCGGAGCTGCCGCAACGAAAAAAGTAGCATTATTTCGGCTGATCCATTTTGCTAACGGCGTTTCGTGGTGGTAGTGGTGGCTGTGGCAGTGGGCCCCCTGGCCCCCCCAGGCCATCCCTACGTCCCTCACCACCACCATTCCCTCATTCCACCCGCGCCGTGCTTTCCCCCCCCTTTGCTCCCAACAAACCACCCCAAACCCAGGTCCTCTCCTCCAGCGCCTCCGGCCCCGCGGGCGCCTTGCTGCTGAGTCTCCAAATGGCCTGCAGCGTGCTGGTGACGGCGTGTCCGTGTGCGCTGGGTTTGGCCACCCCGACTGCCGTACTGGTGGGCACCAGCGCGGGCGCCAGGCGGGGGTTGCTGATTCGGGGGGGCGACATTTTGGAGGCTGCGTCCCACGTGGATACGGTGGTGCTGGACAAGACGGGCACTCTCACTGTCGGGAAGCCGCAGGTGGGCGGCTGGGGGTGTTGGGGGTTGTGTACGAGGAGGTGTGTGTGTGTCTGTATGTGTGTCTGTATGTGTGTCTGCATGTCTGCCTGCATGTCTGCCTGCATGTGTGTCGGTATATGTGTGCTGAGGGCGATAGCAGCTCGCGCGTATGTGGTGTGTGTGTGTGTGTATATGTGTAGTGGGTAATACGTCGTGGCGGGATGATGAGCCGGGAATCAGGTCTTCTGGCTAGGCTGTTTGGCGGCCGTGTGAGACCGGGGAGGAAGGCTGCTTGCGGGGTTGCAGTGTTTTGTGCTGGTTGGGTGACGAGTACGGCATTAGGCAGTACCTGGCGCCCGCAGTTTCTCCTCCACTTATGGACGTCTGAATGCCGTACAGGTCACCCATGTCCACTCCCTCCTGCCCCTGGAGTCCCTGACGGGGCCCGGCGGCGGCGGCGGCGGCAGCAGTGCAGCTGACGCCGTACTGCAGCTGGCGGCGGCGGCGGAGCGGCGCACCACGCATCCCGTCGCGCAGGCGCTCGTCCGCGCCGCCGACCAGCTACATCCACCGGCGACGGCAGCTGCAGAACGCGCCTGCAGTAGCAGTAGCGGCGCCGATGGCGCTGCAGAACCTTCGCTGACGGCGGCGCCGACGCTGGACCTTACCGTACAAGACGGGTCGTTCGTACAGGAGCCTGGCAGTGGCGTTGCGGCGACGGTTGGCGGACGTCGAGTGGCGGTTGGGACATTGGAATGGCTGCAGCGGCAGGGCGCGGATGTTACGGCGGCGGAGGCAGCCTTGGCAGCGTACGGCACAGGCCATTGCACAGCTGCCACCGCTGGCACTTTGGCGGCAGCAGCCGGCGGCGACGACCTGGACTTCCCAGAGCAGCCGCCGCCGCCACCGGCGGCGGCGGCAACTTCAATCGCCACCGCCGCCGTACACGGCGTCGGTAACAGTCATAGTCGCGTGTATGTCGCTGTCGACGGCGCCGTCGCTGGTGTCATCGATGTCGCCGACGCCGTACGGCCTGACGCGCGGGAGACGGTGGAACGGTTGCATCAGCAGGGCATCCGTACAGTCATGCTCAGCGGCGATAAGTCCGCCGCCGCGGCGGAAGTGGCGTCGGCGGTGGGCATCGCCGCCGCCGACGTGTTCGCCGACGTCAAGCCGGCGGGCAAGAAGGCGGTGGTGGAGGAGCTGCGCGCCGCGGGCCGCGTGGTTGCGATGGTGGGCGACGGCATCAACGACACGGCGGCGCTGGCGGCGGCGGATGTGGGCATTGCGATGGGTGGCGGTGTCGACGCGGCTTCGGAGGTCGCCAAGGTGGTGCTGCTGGGAGACCAGCTGTCCCAGGTGGGTCGGTGGGTCGGTAGTTTGGCGGGTCCAGGTGGATCCAGGTGGATTCAGGTCACAAGCATATGCATCACAGGAACATATCGTCTGGACAACATACAATCACTGACCCAAAGACGAACATGAAATTCGGTTATCCGTGCCCTCCTTAAAAGTATTGTTTCCTAATCGTGTGGCCATCCCCCCGGGTGCAAACCCCCCGATGTGTGCAGGTCGCCGACACGGTTCATCTGGCTCGTCGTACACTGGCCAAGATCAACCAGAACCTCATGTGGGCCTTCGGCTACAACCTGATCGCCATTCCCCTGGCGGCGGGGGTGCTACTGCCGACGGCGGGTATCTGCCTGACCCCCTCCGTCAGCGGCGCGCTCATGGGGTTCTCATCCCTGGCTGTTGTCAGCAACTCGCTGCTGCTACAGCTGGAAGTCAAGGGCATGGGCACGAGTACGGCTACTGCTACTGCCGGCGCTGCTGCACGGGCAGGAAGCCGTGGGGCGGTGGTGGCGCCGCTGGCGTCACCAGCGAAATCCTCCGCCGATAGGTCACAGGGGGAGCTGGCGGAGGATGGCGGCTTGGTGGGGACGGGAGTTGCGACGTCAGCGACGGCGCCGGCGGCGTCTTCTCCTGTTGAGGAAAGTGCGCGTGGTGCGCCGCAGATGTTGGCGTCCGTCGTGAGCTCGAGCGCCGGGAGTGCCGGCGGTGCCGGTGTTGCCCCGCGGGCCGGCGGCGGCGGCGTGGCTAGCGCCGCTGGCTAGTCCTTGCTGAACGGTACAAAGCCGTACTTGCGTACGGCGGACAGGCCACCACATGCTTGGGGGAGGGATGCTTGGTATGGTATGGTGTGGAATTCTTCGCAAATCTCTGTCTGGGGGGAAAACGGTATCCGTTCGCTGCTGCGGTGGCCGTGTGAGACATTGATATGTGCTTACTGTATGTACCGTTGTTGTGAATGTCAAGCCACCACCGCTGCTTCGACTGCGATAACCATTATTACTACTACTGTTACTGTGCTGCCGCCACTGCTGCTGCTGCTGTAGCAACAGAGCGCGGACAATTTTGACCATTCGTTGTAGAGCGAAAAGTCTTTTTTCCCCTAAATCCATGGTCTGTGGTTTTGGGGGATTTTCGCTTCGAGAGTGTGTTTGTGTGCGTGCTGCTGTGAGAAGGTCCAGTTGTGCATCAATCGGTGTGTCCGAAATGGAGAGCGCTGCGATGATGTTTATTAAACATGTGCAGAGTATGTGTACGGCATGTGGTACGAGAGTGTACGAACGACTGACTGGAGTGTAGAACGACGGTATAATAGGGCATCGCATCACATGACTAAGTGCCGGTACGGCATTATATTATAGAATCCACCGGAGTAAATGTACGACGTGTTACGTTTTCCTTTTTTCCCCACGCCGTACAGTACGTGGCAGGTTATGTCTTTCCCGGAAGCCTAATTGGTGGATTGCTGTATGTATGTGTGTGTGCGTGTGTGTTTCCTTCACCCAGGCCGACCTTTGAGCCTTTGAAGTGACGTGTGATGTGGGTCCGGGTGGCGATGTGTGGAGAGGTCCGTCAGGCGAGTGAGGTAGAGGGTAGGTAGGTGCAGAGGGATGTACGACGAAGGCAGGTTGAGGCATAGCGAGATTAGGTGTGTGTACCTGCGAGGTGCTAAGAGACGTGGAAGAGGGCTCTGGGAATATCGAGACGAAGTTCTGTCCCATTCGCGTGCACACACCCGGCCGTCTGTCCGTATGTATGTACGTACCGATAGCTAAGGTTTGAGAGGATCTCTAGACATTTACTGACTGTATGAAGTCAAAAGAGCGAAAGCTGTGACGTTCATTAGGCCTACATACATACATACATACACGCATACGCACATTTATCCGCGGGAATATATTTCCTCCTTACACACAAATTAATAAATAAATAGGGTCGAATCGACGTGGAGGAGCCACAGCATCACGTCGCAGCGTCAACCCTCCTGTCGCAGCATGGTGATGGGTGTACGAGAGGCGACTGGCAGAAGAGGGCGACATGCAAGGGAGGGAAGGACGTCCTTCACAGGTGGATGAGGTGGATTTCCACATTTTTCATCGTTTTTCACCTCCCCCCTCCCCCTTCCCTTTTTAGTCCCAAAAGTCCAACCAAGGATTCCTGATCATCCTCTCTTCACCCTCACCCTCCTGGCCCCCAAGGAAAAAAGCCAAACGGACTCCGGACCCCTCCTGCGCCTCACCGCGGCTTCCAACCCCTGCCTTGCCTCGCTGTCACTGCCGTACGTATACCTCGAATTTCCTGGGGTCCAAACAGCAGTACAGGTCTCTCTATCCGTCCACCGCCGGTCCCCGGGGACAGACAGCCGGTATGCCTCTCCCTCAACTGCCCCATTGTATTCTAGGGCCGCTCCCCAGCACAGGCACAGCAGCTCACTTAACATGGACACCCCCTCCGGCCCCAACGCCTCCCGCGCCCTCCAGTAAAGCAGGGTCTTCCCCCCAGCAGGAGTGCTCTCCTCCCCCCCCCCCCCCCCCACCACCACCACCACCATCACCGTCACCACCATCACCACCACCAATCCGGGGCCCACCCCAGCACCCCGATATCGCTACTGCTGGGCCGCCAGCAGCTCCTCAACCTCGCCTCTGGAGGGCAGTGACGTCATGGCGCCCATGCGCCGTACACACAGAGACGCCGCCGCCGAGGCGAACTGCAGCGCCTGTGGGGCGGCCTTGCCCTCCAACACGGCCACCGCGTAGGTGGCGGTGAAGCAGTCCCCGGCGCCTGTCGTGTCCAGAGGGGGCAGAGAAGCAGGGGGCCCAGGAGAAACGGGCGTTGGTTTGGGTGTGTGTGCACATGTGTATGTGTGTGTGTTGGGGGGGTTGTTCGAGGCCATCTGTGTGTTCTTGTCCAAAGCAGGACCCCCCCTGCCGTACCCGTCGTATCCAGCACCTCGGGCGCCTTAATGGCTTGTTGCCTGATGGCTGTCTGGCCCTGACCTGGCAGCAGCAGGCTGCCCTCACTGCCCAGCTTGACCAACACGGACTGCACACCCGCAGACATTAGCTGCTCCGCTGCCGCACGGACCTGGGCAGCCGAGGGCCACCGGCGGGGGCACCGGAGCAACAGCAGCAGCAACAGCAGCAGCAACAGCAACAGCAACAGCAGCAGCAACGGTCAGGGCCCCCGGTGCTCGTCCTTTATCGGGCGAGCCGCCCACAGTGTAACACCCCATCAACAGCAGCAGCAGCAGCTACAGCAACAACAGCAGCGGCCGCCTGTTTCTAGGCTTCTAACAATCGATGCCGTACTGCAACCGCTTGCTTGCATGTGATTGTGTGTCTCCACTGGCATATGCGTTTCGATGTGGGTGATGCAACCTTCAGTAGCGTGCACACACACAGACACACACACACAGACACACAGATACAGATACAGACACGTGGAGGCTCAGCTCAACAATACATACACACACCTCTTCACACACATCTTCGCAAACATCCTCACACACACTCTCTTTCGCTTTCACTCGCACCTGGTCTTCAGTGTCGGTCGGCAGCCCCGTCAGCCGAGCCAACTCGGTCTCATTGGGGCTCAACACCGTCAGACACGACAGCAGCTCGGGTGCTATAGGGCCCTCCACGCCGCCAGCGTCCAGTACGACGGGTACACCGGCAGCCTTGGCCAGCTGCGCCACCTCGATGTTGACCGACTCGGGAATCTCGCGCTGCAGCAGCACTGCTCCAGCGCAAGAAAGCAGCTGCTTCACACCATCGGAGAGGCTCCAGGCGGCTTGGTTAGCACCACCGACGATGATGATGGAGTTTTCGCCGCCGGCTTGCAGCAGGATTAACGCGGTGCCGCAGGGCCCCGCGACATCTTGGGCATGTGAGAGATCGACACCACAGCCCAGCAACGCGCTGCGCAGCAGCGCCGCGTTGGGGTCGTCTTTGCCGAACTGGCCGATGAAGAAGGTGGGATAGCCAGAGCGTGCTGCAGCAGCGGCCTGGTTTGCGCCCTTGCCGCCCGGGACAGTCTCAATTGATGCTGCCGCGAGGGTCTCGCCGGGCTTTGGGAGGCGGTCGATGGGAAGAACGAGGTCAGCGTTGACTGAACCGACGACAATGAGAGGCTTTTGCGGTGTTGTTGTCATGATTTCCCGGGCGCCGGCAGCGACACTTGCACGACGGTTGGGATGGCTAGCTGCAAGCTTAGGGAAGCCCGTATGGAGAGATGCTGGGCTGCGCAGCTTAGAGCAGAAGTTGATGCGCATTGCAGCTATGTGCAGAGTTTTAGACCCAACGAAGCTTCACGACATAAACGTTTCACGGTATCGCGGTCTCGGAGCAAAAGGCCTTAACCTAGCGCGAGCGAGAAGCGTGTTTTACGTGCATTTGATTACTTATCAGGACTTATCGCTAACCCATGCACAGGTGTGTACGAAATTCATCAACACGTTGACATTCGCTTTTGCATGGTACGCTTCCGCACACCGCATTATCCTCGGATGCTCGGTAGCAACGCTCCTAATGTAGAACTCTTACCATGCTGAACATTTAATGTATGCTGGGCATGACCATGCTAAGTATTTCCATTCACTGACGGGAGGCCGCCTGGTGTTGCAGGGCTGACTTAGGATTGGCTTGTTTCAGTCACGTGCCTTTTTATTATTTTGTACGCTTAGCAGACCTAACGTACCTAACATCCTAACTTTGACTCCATCGTTTGCGGGTGTCGACACCGTTAGCGCTCCGAAATCCTGTACCTGCCGAATGGAAGAGATTATGCTGCATCCCCCTTATTCATTTGTGTGGTGTTCCTCCTCCCATCGGCTTTGCCCGAGCGCAGGTGGCGCCGGCTGCTTTTCGGCAGGAATAACAGTCATCAGACTTTTAGTTAACTTGTTCTGCCACGGTATGCCGGTCCCTTAACAAGTCAGATCACGGATATAGCTGATCTACGAAATGGGAGTCGTTTACAGCAAGGCGGATGACGCCAAACAGCCAGCTCCTGCAAAGCAGGATACTGCTCCGCCGCCGATGCCAAACTTCTCGTTCGCAGCCTCGGCAGCAGCAGTTGCGAAGGAAATTAAGGAGTCGGAGCTGCCAGACTACTTGAGCCTTCCGCAGCCGGTGCGATATGAGGACATCCAGCGGGAAGGCATTATTTCGCTCAAGCCCGACACGTTTGAGGGGTTGCGCTTTGAGATCAATAAGCCCCTCAACCAACAGTTTTTTCTATCGCACAGCTTGTTCATGGGCAATACAGAGCTCCAGACCGGCGGCCGTCAGATCCTTAAGACGCCTGTTGGCACCTACGAGTTTGGCGCCACGGTAGTCAATGAGGCTCAAACCTTCCTCATGCTGGGCCGCATCGGCACCGACGGACGTCTGTCGGGTCGCATTAAGTACGACGTCACCAGCTGGCTCGGACTCAAAGTGCACTGTCAGCTAGCCAACGCCGCGAACCAGTCGCAGGTCATGGTCGACACAGACTTGAAGGGCGGTGACTGGAACGCACAGCTGAAACTTGGCCCGGGGTTCATTGGCACAAACTATTTCCAGTCCCTCACGCCGAAGCTCTCCGCGGGCGGCGAGTTTTTCTGGCTGCCCTCCACACCTAAATCCGGAGTGGGCCTGGCGCTGCGGCACCAGGGCGACAAGCACGTGGCCACATGCCAGGTTGCCACCACAGGCATCATGAACATGCAATACACGCACAAGGTTTCGGAGAAGGTAACTCTTGCCACGGACTTCTTGTGGCACATCGCCAGCCGCGACGTGACCGCCACCGTGGGGTATGATGTCAGCCTGCGGCAGTGCCGTCTTCGGGGCAAGGTCGACACCAACGGCGTCGTGACGACGCTTTTGGAGGAGCGCTTTAGCCCGGGTATCAATTTCGTGTTGTCGGCGGAGATGGATCACTGGCACAGCAATTACAAGTTCGGGTTCGGCATTGTGGCTGGGGAGTAAGGGAGGGGGGACGATCGCCCGGGGGAAGGGGACGGATTTTTGGCTAGGTGGCTGGGAAAGATGGCAGAGCATTGGGGAAAGGGATTCGGAGGGAGAGGCTCCACACCCTAGGGATGGTTCAGACGACGGTGAGGACTCGTAGGACGTGCTGTGCTTCTCGTTACTGCGCTTCTACGTTAGGCTATGGAGAGAGGGAGGGGGAGGTTGAAATTCGCGGGTTGGAGTGGAAGCTGATGGCGGAGCATGCCGTTGTGGCTCTTACGGCATTAAATGTTAGTGTTTAATCCGTTGGAAGGAAGATGAGAGATAGCTACGGCGATAGCCTGCGCCTGGGGCAGTTCGTTGCACTGCATGTCACGGTCGGAGAGTCGGCGTGCGCGGCAGTCCCCAACTCAACCGAACCGTTAAAGCCGCTTCCTTGGCAGTACTAGCTAATATGCTACGAGCCACGTTTTGCCTCCGACTTTGCCTGGTCTTGTGGTTTACGGCGAGGGACGACTGTCTAGCGTCTGATGCTCAACATCTCTTGTTCACAACAGGTCTTTCTTAACTGTTTGCCTGGACATGGGACGTGCACGGCAGGTCGCGTTGTTGCTGAGACACTTCTGCTTCCTGGCGTAAATCATGGCAAACGTGTTAGGAGAGATGGTCAGATGCGGGCAAAGGACAGTAATGGACGAGGTGCTTGCCCAGTTAGAAGTTGCAAAGGTAGGGGTGCAAAATAACCGCTTGATACCTGTCGTTATCTACACTGCAGGTTTTTAACCATTCTGTCGCAGCTGGCGTAAAAGATGTGACATGGTGTATACACCGCTGCCGATTGCATTTCCTTCCAGAAAACCACAAAAATTCACCCAATCAAGGCACTGTATAAGCGAGTGTAGCCTAACCGTCAGCCTCTCCTCAGCTGTGGACAGCGTTTCCATCACAACGCCAAAACATTCCTCAATCAGGACAGTTAATTCAAACGCACGCTTATGCGTCCACAACAGGAACGGGGTTGACTCGACAGCTTCACGAGTTACTCTGGCGACTACACATCTAAAAACACTCCCGTGACGGAACAGGATGTGTGCTTACTGCTCGGTAACTAGAGCCCCTTTCCCCCTGCTGATTACCGCGCTCTGCCCCTCTCAACCCTCAAGTTTCATATCACCACCATTATAATGCCGCCGACCACAACAAGCTCATGCGGCATGGCACCCATGCCCTCCTAGGACACATCCATCTCCTCAGGCGCGCCCTGTATCACCTCCACGCCCTTGAGCGACATCACCCGTTGCTTCACAACGGCTGCGATTGGGGGATGGGAGGCAGCGGAAGGGACGGTGAAAAGCGGAAATGAGTAACTGACACGGACAAGAGTGTGTAAAACCGACACACCAGCAGGAGAGATCGTGAGAATGGTGGGTGATTCGTAGGTGGCATTGTATAGTGTTTAGTTTGTGCATGTGTGTATGCCAACCCGCGCCACCCTTGCCCTCCCATTACACCGGGCTTCAGCGCGCCTAACATGCAAGCCAAGCAAAACGGAGACTGACAGAAGCCAGCCCCCTACATCCACCCGTACCCCGCGACACCGGCCAGGAACATACAATGCCCAAGCTCAGGGGAAAAGCTATTGCGTGGACGTATGGGCGTGGGGCCATGCGGCGACTTCGCACTCCATAGTCTGCCCTAGTGGCAGAGCTCTACCCTGTGGGCTCAGTCCCGTTCCCGCCCACCCCAACCCCCTTTCAGCAGTTGGTGTATTGGACGTCAGCAGTTCTCTCTCTAACTTTTGCACAAGATCGCCCCAACGCTGTTGTTATCAATGCTGTGGGACCAAACAGCGACAACGGCGGCAGCAGATCTTCTTATCCTTTTCAGTTATATCCACTACAAACTTACTGGCGGTGCCTGGCGGGTATTTGACCGGGAACTGCCGCGTGTAGGTCTTAGCCTGCAGGTACTCGTAATTCCGCAAGTAGTCCACTCCCTCCTTGGTGATGACGCACAGGTCCACATTGGAACCCGAGCCCAGGTCATTCATCACACCTGACCTGCAACACCACGCACAAATAGGACCCGTGAACAGAAACGCATCGCTATCAAGGCCGCCGTGATGAAGATCAGGACTAGAAAAACAAATCAAATGCGAGAAACTCAGAAATAAACTGCCGGCGTTCAAAGGGGGAAAGGGGTTGGGTGGAGGGGTTCGGGTTCAGACACATCGATGGGGAAGACGAACCACAGACGAGTGATGCAGATACCAGAGATGGACTGATACTCCAGAATTAGACAGATACTCATCACGTAGGTGGGGGTAAGTGGACCGAAGTGCCTGGGGACCAGGGGACGGCGAAAGGAATAAGAAGCTGCATGGGGACCCCATAAACACCTGACCTGAAGCCAAAAAACGACCCGTAAGCTGCCGGTCCAACTGCCTACACAAGGCGCTCAATTCTTCGCACAGAGTTTCGCTACCGGACGCTGAGGACTAAGGACCGGAGAAACAGCCAGCCGCAACTCGTTCCATACTGCTATTTGGAAGTTGGTGGCAGAAGCCCAGCTCCACCGCTGCACCAAGTCCAATTCCGGCACGTCATACCCCCCGACTGACCGTGAACAGCCAACGGCCCTTCCCCTTGGCTCCGCTCAGAAAGGAAGCAGGTAAAGCAGGTTGCTGGTCCCCTGCTTAAGTCTTTGGGATCTTAAAAGGGTTTACCTTCCCTCCTACCCGCCCGCCTACCCGGCCCCATGCCTTCCCCCCTCCTCGGTGACCCCATTCAGTCCAATGTTCCCCCGCCTGCGCTGCTGGCTGCCGTTTATTGTCTGGCAATTATGCAGCGGATTTCCTTGCCTTTGCCTTCCACAGCACCCCGTCAGTCCCCCGTGTCGTCTCTCTCCCGTTCCCACCTGATCGCGCGCGCCACAAGCGCCATCGCCTCACCCCGGTCCATATCGTCCTTGTAATACGCCTCAAACATGGCCATGGCGTTCACTGACCCGGAACCCATGGTGGCGAAGGGCAGCGAGTCGGTGGAGCCGTGCGGGTAGATCTGGCGGTAGTGATTGACGAGGCGGGAGGAGATCAGAAAGGTGCGGGGTGGCGGAGAAAGAGAAGTTGAGGTGGGACTCTAAGGAGAAGCACAGGCAGAAGGCGGCAGTGGGTTCCATTAAGGCCAGAAAGACAACCACAATGTGAGAATATATCCCTACGGATCCTCAAGCCAAGACGCAGCGATTCCAGTATTTCCAGGAAACAGAGTCGAGGTTGATGGGCTGAAGGTGGGGTATTAGGGCGCAAGGCAGCTGGCGGTTGGGATGTCAAGACGGCTTGGCGGCTACAGCCCAATGAAATACGCGCCCCTGCCCCAGGACCTGCCAGCATAGGCCCTACGAACCACCACACCATCGTGCCCCCATCGTATGCTCCTCCTCCCCCACACCACACACCCCTCTTCTCATACAATTATCTCGAGGCCCGCAAACATGATGGCCCCTTACCGTGAAGAGGTGCGGCCCGTTGAGGTCAACGCCCCCAAGCACCAATGCAGCCCCAACGTGGCCCTGGTACCTGCAGCACGCATTCACCACTACAGTTAGAAGGGTTATGTAAAACTGGGTTAAGGTCCATCACTTGTCAGTGGCAGTAGTAAACGCTATGATGTCCGTGCCAGGAGGCGCCGGTCGGGAGGAACGCACCGCAGGGGCCCAAACCCTGGTTGACCCCTTCTGGGTCCCTGCATTTCCCCAACCAGAGGGCCAATGACCAGCCAGTTCGCGGCTACTCACTTAAAGAGGTGCTGCTTGAACATCGTCATCGCTGTGATGACACGTGCTTGCCGGCCAGTCGCGTATCGATGGAGGGCGATTTGCCCCGACACCATGTCTGCGTCACAGGCCATGGCCATTCCCTCAGTGCCGCCTTGGTGAACCAAGTACGCAAGCTAACGTACCCGTTACATGCTCCAAGTCCGCTGCTGTACCAGCGCCACAAGCGTAAATGTTGGGGGTTATGAAGTGGATCTTACTGCAGTTTTTATCCGCAACCGTGCTCCCCGAAGTTGAACGAGTATCGGCTCCCAGGACAACACCGTCCTACACATGATGTCGGAGGTTTAAGCCACAGACCCTAGCACCCGACGGCCCTACTCACAGTACCTTGAAAATTAGCCCAGCGATAGTTGTACCCGTCTTCCACGCCTTGGGAAGGGTCATGCCTTTGTTCTGTAGCATAGCATTTCGCTTGCATAGATCAAAGTCGAAGCCTCCTGCATTGGAACCCATCCTCCCGCGCGATCCTAACTTATCTGCTAAAGGAAAGACCTGAAGCTCTAAAACTGGCAAAAAGTCAGACTCGAAAGAAGACAAATTAGGCACATGCGCAGAAGGCCTCGGTGTGAATTTACTTCCGCACGTACGGCGCGAAGGAGCTTTACGAGAGGTTCGTTTGCCAAGCGAGAGCACCTAATTACATCATCTAAGCCATAACATGGTGCGAACTATCCTCATCAAGCATATTTGGTCGGGAAAACCTCCATACAGTTGGGACCAACGGGTCGCGCATGCAATTACCTGACCTGTAAGTGTTTTTTATGCCCATCGTGTCCTTCGTTCTTTCGCGTCTGCGCACCGACCTATCGGTATTGTTGTGTTTAATGACGCGGTGCAGGGACTTTGAGTCTCCATGGACCGAAGGAGACGGGAGATCTCCCGTCTCCTTCGTTAGAGAAGGCGGATTCCCCTCTTTTCAACCTTTTCCAATTTACTCGCCATGCTCAACTACCCGCCCACATGCACGTATACACTCGCGAGCATGCACTGGCGGCCATACCACTGAAGACCTCCTGGCCAAGAATCCGCCGCTGCCTCCTGTACATACAGTTAGTTATCGGTACGATACTCCAACACCCAGACAATCTTGTTCGCAACGTGGTAGCTTCCGGCATTAATTGCGAAGCCCAACTTGCTCCCACGCGTGCTAACCAACTGCAACTAGAACGCAGAAACCCACAAACCCGCAAAAAACGTTGCATTCCACTAGGATCAAACCATGCGCACGCGTTATGCTATTGATTTGTCCTGGTTTAGCCCCCGAGCTTTCACTCTACCCTTCTTTTAGGTACTCCTGCTTGAAGATCTTTTAGGTACTCCTGCTTGAAGATCTTTTAGGTATTCCTGCCCTTCCAGTGCACCCTAACCCATGAGCCAGGCTGAGCAACGTGCTGTTGAACGAAAGATGGCCGATAAACCTGTCCACCGCCTTGTATGCTGGCAATAGCTGCGCGGAGGTGGCGTTGCGTTGATGACGTAGTTTTGAAGAGTCCACCATTCAATCGACTCACAGAGCAGTCAGCGCAAGGACGCATTCATTCTTTTTACTTGCAACTTCCCACAGCCTCTACACATCGCGCGCGAAGGATCTCTTCTGGACGCTGTTACATCTGGGCGATGAGGATGGGGGGAAGGTGTGTGCATGTATTTGTTGGGGGGGGGGTAAGAGAACGGAGAGATGCTCACACCAGCTGAGGCGCAAAGGCAGCGGAGACTACTTCCCAAGACAAGATCGTGAGAACGACTGCGGTGACCACCCAAACAAAGGAAACCGACCGGACAGAACCGGCCAGGCTCAAACTGGACGGAGCCGTATATATATCCAAAGTAAACAAACGCGAATTCAGCCGGATCAAGTAATACCTAAAGCTACTCAAATCAGGGATCGTTTGGATATCCATCGATAACACCATAACCACCTCATAAAGCCATGAGTGAGTCCGCTCCTCAACACGTCGATGGAGCACCATCCGCATATCCACGGCCCACGTGGGGCCACACAGCCTTACATGTTCGTAAATGTTCCCGCAATTCTTACCAACAAACCTTTTGACAACAGCACGCGCAACGGGTTCTCAGCATGACAAGCTGAGAAGGGCAGATGATGTGCGTCCCCTCACCCTCCCCAACAACTTTCCACTAAGCGGCACATGTGACGCGCCGTATAAATCCCCTTACCATGCATGGACTTGGCGGTAGTGCCTCGTACATGTTAACCCAGAATCGGCACAGTGGCAATGCATTTTGTGCGCACCGCTTCCGTTCAAAGCTCAAGGATCCAACTGGCTGTATCATATAAATAATACGATTGGTATTTCTGTTGCCAAGCAGCAAATCCGTACGACGATTCAGTGCGTATAAGAAGCCGCGACAGTACACGACTTATACCAAAACTGCAAAAAAAGAGCGCATTAGCTATAAATACAGCTAAACGGACACCACCAGCATCCCCCCATACCGCCAAGACACACACACACACGCAGTACCTGCTATGCAACATATGACAAACGCAGGCTCATACCTGCCCTGCCCTGACCTAAAGAAAGGGTTGATGCTCCGACCAGGAGGTGCTCTTACATCCCAGCAGCAAACCTGCCCGCACTTGCGTCCCTGCCGCACCCACGATATGACAAACCAAACCACACCACACCACACTATACTAACGCAACAATTGTGCCATCCCGTTCGAATCGGTGATGGGAAAAGCGCCGCCAAAAACCTGCGACTAAAGTACACTTGCCCCCGAGCCTGTGATGCTGACTGCGACTGAACGCATCTGTATGTTGTTACAGGGTGGTTAACTTCGCCAGCGGCCCCTTTCCCGGGCAGTCCCTGCTCTCCCTTGCTAGAGGGGCACCCTAATCCGTCACCCCATCCGACTTCAGAATGTATTCGTTGGGTTCGGCAACTCACCACCAGCATCCAACCAAATCTAGCGGATCAACGGCGCATTAACTTAGTTCCTGGTCAGCTCGCAAGTTGATTTTATCACGTCCTACATCGTCCATATGATGGGAGGCCACCTCCCATTTCATCACTCCTCAAACACCCGAGGAGCCGGCAGGCGGATTTGAACCCGGGTCGGCCGGGAGCAGAAGTAAGGCATCTGTTTGTTGGTGACAGTCAACAAAGCGGTCGTCAGCGGTCGTTAGCTCCAATTTCAACAGATTAGAAGGAAATGGACCTGTTGTCATGAGGTGACCATGTGACCGATGCCGCGGTAAGTAAAGAGCGCAAACCGCTTCGCAAGCATGTCGTGTGCTGACTTGTTTACATAAACCGCCCGTATCGCTTCACGTTCTGTATCACCGCGGCGAAGCCGATGGACTGAAACGCCTCCATGGCTTCTCGGAAGCCGTCGCCGTACACCTCGCTGGTGTCCGTACGGATCTGGTACGAGAAGAAACTCGCCAGTCGCTGCTCCTCCTGTTTCTATCAAAGGCAGACGGGGAGGGGGAAGAGCAGCGGGGGTGGGGACGGGAAGGAGCGGACTTATCCAATGCATAGAAGACACGGCACACGGCGGTGTTGGGGCCGTCCTTATAACTTGCAGAAGGGGGACTTTAAGAGTGCAGAGAGAGGGGGAGGAGGGGGTCACGAGGAGAGTATCGCGTGATAACATTGCATCATGCACTGCGTTGTTAAATACCGGTTGCTATGCGTCGGTAATACCCCCCCTCTTCGCTCTTCAAGCAAAACATGTACGCAACGCAAGTTTTAAGGCATTATTTGAAATCATTTTAAACATCTCTCCTTTATTTAAACATCTCTCCTTTGTTTAAACATATCTCAATTTGTACTTTGCGACAAAAAAAACATATTTATTAAACGTTTATTGCACTACTCGGGCTGCCCACGTCTCCAGCTGCCCCCCCTCCGCCCGCCGTCACATACCTCTCCCCCTCCTCACTGCCCAACTCTTCCCTTCACTCACCCCCTTGAGCAGTTCGTGTTGGCGGTCCAGCCACAAACACGCCATCAGCTGACACAGCCCCTCCTCCACCTTGGCGGACAGACCCACTACCCCCTCCATTCGCAGCCAGGCGTGCATCAGCTCGTGCGCCATAATGCTACCGGACAGCAGTCGCGGCAGGCCGTACAGCAGTAGCAGCACCTTGACGTGGCAGTGCACACGGCTACGGCCTCCTCCTCCTCCCCCTGCTGCTGCTGATGATGAGGTTAGGTTGAGGAGTTCCGTGGCGACGGAGCGAACTGTACCGCCCACGTCGCGTCGGATGGAGGCGATGTGGCTGTGGTATGGTACGGCACGGAAGGTGGGAAAGGCAACGGAGGGCAGGTGAGCTCAACATTGAGGAGAGATCGGGCGTTGGGTTGGGTTGGGTTGGGTTGGGTTGGGCGTTCCGCATACAAGCATGCCCTGCCCTTCCCTTCCCTTCCCTGCCTCCTTCTCTGCCCCCCTCCGTCTCCTTGTCCCTTCCTTCGCTCTCTCTCTCTCTCTTCCCCTGCCCCGATCTCCCCTCCATTCCCCCCTTCCCCCCACCCCACCCCCTTACCTATACACGTGTGCCACACACAGCCCCCGCACGTGAAAGACCGGGGCACCCCCCGAGTCATCGCGACCCTCCGCCTCCGCGTGGCTGTTGAGTGTGGGGCCATCCACCAGCAGCAGCGGCGGCTGGGAGAGCAACCGGGGGGGGGAGATGAAGGGGGAGAGGGAAGGGGGAGAGGGAAGGGGGGGGGCAGCGGGATGAGGACGGGGCGGAGCGGAGGGAGGCGAACAACGGTTCAGTTTTACGTCCACTTAAGAAATAAAGCTCCACCATCGCCATCGCCATTACCATAGCCACCGCCAGAAACCATTACCATCAACATCAACATCATCTTACCATCAAGGGGAGATGTTAGGATTTAGCTTTACATGCATGTTGCTGCTGCTTTCCCTTCTTTTCTTGTTGCCGTCATTCTTTTCTTGTTGTCGCCCTTAATTTACCACCGTGCACGCTCACTCATACGCTCATACACACACCATACATACACGGTTCATTAGCACACACATACATACACACAGATCCACCTTGTAAGCGTGCGGTAAGTTCATCTCCCGCGCGTAGAAGGCTAGCACCTCGTCGTACAGCGGCTGGGCATCCGGCGTGTCCAACACCACGGAGGACAGGCACTGCAAACACAACGGTCGACCATCCGGGAGTGGAGCCCACTCCTCACCTGCGCTCCGGGGGGGGGAGGGGGAGAAAGAGGGAGAAGGCAGCGGAAATGGGGAACGCGAGAAGCGTCGTACATGGCGAATGGGAAGTGTGAGAGGTATGAGGATCATCTTCATTTTCATATGAGATTTTATAATTATGGTTTTAATGATGATGAAGACGATGATGGTGATGTCCATGATGTAAAGTAAAATGCAAAGGACGCCAACTGCCAAAGTCCCAAGCTCCAAAACCACCTGCTGCAGCACACTCAGTAACCCTCCTCACCCTGCTTCTGCAGTCTGGAGCAGGCACAGCACCGCGTCAGTGCCGCCTCCGCGTGCGTAGTGCAGTACCTCTCCCGCCAGAAGCCGTTCTCCCGATAGGAAATGACGCCGTCGGGGCTGGCGGCGACGTAGCTGCCGCACACGTGGCACAACGGGTGGTGCACGTGGCGGTAGCAGTCGGGGTGGTACGGCAGGGGGTCCCCGGGGTGCATCTGGTAGGAGTACGCGCCTCGGCCGTTGCTGATGGCCTCCTGGCAAAGGCCGCATCTACGACATTCCGGGAGAGCCCGGGGCGGGGTGCGTGCGTGTGTGTGTGGGGGGGAGGCCCGGTGTGTGTGTGGGTTACGACGAACCACTGGTGAGTGAAGCAGATACCAAAGACGATAGACGGATATAGTCCAGGAGAAGACAAATGCATGTTGCATCAGGAATACGGTGTGTGGGGTGGGTGGGTGTGGGGAAAGGAAGAGGTGCGTGGGGAAAGGTGTGGGGAAGGGGAAACTTTCGCCGCTTTTCCACTCCACACTCTACACTCCACCCGTACCTCTGCCCCTCAGGCGCAACCCCTCGAAGAACCACACGCAGCACACACGCATCTAGACATGCACATGCACATGCACATGTAAATCACACACGTACGTGTACAATCGTGTCACAATTAAGGTGTTCTTTCCTTCCCGAACACGCGCACGCCACGTGGAGGGGTGAGCACTTACTTGAAGCAGCCCGGGTGCCACTTCCGGCCCATGCCGGTCACCCAGCTGGCGGTGAACAACCCAAAGCCGCGACCGCAGCCCGCACACGCCTCGGGGTCGGAGTGCAGCTGCATGGACGAGCGAGCTGTTGACGGCTGGGACGACGACCCAGCACCGGCGGCGGCGGCGCCGCTGCCGCTATTGCTGCTCGCGGATGGGACCCCGGGACCGCCGCCGCTGCCTCTCCCACTGCCGCCGCCGCTGCCAGATCCGCTGCTGGTGCCGCCGCCGCTGCCGCCGGCTGCCCCGAACATGCCACTGGGCCCGGCGGCGCTCTTACTCCTAGGAATTGCCGGCGGCACGATGGGAGGGAGGTGGGGTAGTTGCTGGGCGTGGGGGTGGGCGTGGCTTTGCGAGTGCTGTTGCTGCTGGGACTGAGACTGGGACTGGGACTGGAGAGGCGGCGGCAGCGGCAAGGAGTGCACTGGTGGGTAGATTGGATAGTGCTGCGGCGGTTGGCCATGTTGGTAAAACTGCGGCGGCGGGTACTGTTGCTGTGCCGCTGGCGGTCGAGGCGGGCGCGACGGGGAGACCGACCGGCCTGGCGGTACGGGCACGCGCTGGAAGTCTGGGGCGGATGACCTTGAGGAAGCTGAGGAGGGGGAGGCGCCGTCTGAGGGCCATCTGCCGTTGCGCGGGGGTGAACTGCTAGCGCCGTGGCGATGGGGGTGTGCGTGGCTTGGGCCCCGCTGGAGTAGGGAATTAGCAGATGCTGCGGCCGCGGGAGAGGGCCGCTGAGGTGCTGTAGGTGGACTGGGCTTCCGGACAGCTGGAGGAGAAGGTGGCGGCAATTGCGGGTAGATGAGCGAGGGGTTGAGGTTTAACGAAGAGATGTGCAAGGCCGCGGGGAGGGACGCGCATCGCAAACCGGTCGCTTGGTCCTGGTCGGTCCTGCGCACGCAATCGTTCGAGCTATCGCTTCCGCTTGACTCTCTGGCACGGGCGCTGCGCGCAGGGTTCCCTACGGCTTTGGCTACCGCGATGGGCCAAGTGGGAAACGGTCGCAGCCGGACGAAAAACGGAGGGCAGGATGAATTCAAGTGCCTTAATGAGAGTTAAACATCTTAAATTTTACGATTGAGCGCTGAGGTGGTTTGCCGCAGCGACAGCCGTGCTCACGGGCGCTTGCATCAAGATACCTGGGGCCGAACTCAACGATGCCGACAACGCCAGTGCAAGAGCCAATTCTTCTTCTTCAGGTGTTGTTGGTGCATAATGAAGCGTCATCGCTGGACAAGGCAACGAAAAAAAATATCGGCTAGCTCTCTATAAGAACAAGTCCAACCTGCAAATATACTTAGCTAATATTCCATAAAATATGTAAAGTGCGTATGAACCAGATTTTGAATGTTGTTTTATACTTGCATCTTTTGTATCTGTCGGGGGCGGAAACCCCCAGAAGTTGAGGCGACGCCAACGTCATAGACGAAGGATCCCGATGACAAACAAAGGACTTTCAAGGAGTTCGATCCTGATACCTTCAGAAGCCGCAAGGTCGTCCGTTTTCTTCCATTATCATCACATGACCATCAACGTCCAGCCATGTAACGCCATGACCCAACCAAAGAACACGCCCGCGCCCCGCTTTCAACAAACGCAAAACGCTAACTATTATCCCTAACGCCCTCAAATGTGCCAAGCACCATGCCCTAGCGCCACTTATTTCCCCCCGCCGCCCGCTGTATCCGAGCCAAGATGCGTTGCCGCTCTGCTTCCGCGTCCTCCTTAGCCTTGCGCAGCTCCTCCACCACAATCGCCCGCTGCCGAGCATACTCCCGTTGAATTCGCTCCGCTGCGTTGGGGTCGGCCAAAACCTCCATCGTCGTCGAACCCCGCACTGCACCTCCGCCTTGCTCAGCCCCCGCCGGCACCAATACCAAGCCCTGACCAGCTGCGGGCAAGTGGGCCAGCTTCGACGCCTTGGGCGGTGCCAGGGCATGCAACGCCCCAACATTAAACGGGTTGACCCCCTGCATTGGCGGCGTGCTGGGCTCCGATCCGCTGATGCCGGCGCCCATGCCGACGGCGACGCCGTACAGCAGCGTCTCAGGCTGACTCGCCTCGCCGTACGACTCGTACGACATGGAATCGTAAGAGGCAGAGCCTTGTGGCTGCTGCTGCTGCTGCCGTGCCCGCACCGCCGCCGCCTGCGCTGCCAGCGACGCCGCGACGTCTCGGCTCCCGCCGCTACCGCTCCTCACAGCCACCAGCGGATCCTTAATGTTGACCCGAAGCGCCGCGCTGTACGATGGCGGCGGCGAGGAGCGCGGCGGGTCGCCAGGGCGTGGCCGGTTGGGACTCGGTACGGCTCGCCGTACGGCGGCGACGGCGGCGGCGCCGCTACCACCGGGCAGCTGATCCTTCATTGACTTCGCCCAGCGCTCCGGGAACTTCTCAGCCACGCGGCGTTCGATCTCCATGTAGTACAGATCCGAGGTTGGATCCACACTTTCTACATCCACCAACTGGTCGTGCACCTGAAAAAGCGGTTTCGATGGGTTTCGATGGGGGAATCGGGACTTCCATCTTTACATAAAATATGCTAGTAAAATAAGTACATATATCCGAACATAAAGTACAGATATATCGCAACAGCGAAACGGCCGTCGCAGCCCCAGGCCAGGCGGCCTCAACTAGGGCATATTTTACTAACTACATTGCTTGACAATGCCGTACCTGGTACGCGTACGATGTCATGTCATAATCGGTTCCAAACCACGCGTTCCGTTCCGCCCATTTCAACGCTCGGACGTCGGGACGGGTTGCCCCGGAGTCCTCGACCTCGGCCTCCACCGCCGCCACCGCAGCGGCGGCGCTGCTGCCGCCAGCTCCGGCGCTTTGCCCCGATCCAGGCGGGGCGCGCCTTTGTTGCGGCGGCGCCGCTGCCGATGGGGCACCGCCGCCAGCGCCGCCGTTGCCCAGCATGCTTTGGAACTCCGCCTCCATTGCCGCCAGCTCCGGAAACTCCGCCATCGCCGGCGGCGGCGGCACCACCCCGGGTGCACCCCGGGTAGGCACCAGCACCGGCAGCGACATGGTGCTGCTGCTGCCGCTGCCTGGCGGCGGCAGCGGCGGCGGCGGCTGTAGCGCGCTGCTGTAGCCGAATAGCAACGCCGCCGGATCCTCCGTGAGGTACGTCGGCCGCCCGCCGCCACCGCCGCCGCCGCCACGGCCCACAGATTTTGACCGAGGCGAAGAGCCCTTATTCCCTGGCGCGCCAGGCTTCCGGCCGTTGCGGCCGGCCCCGTCAGGCATGCCGTACGCCGCCTGGGCGGCGACGGGCCGGCCGTTCTGTTTTCCGCGGGTTCGCGAGGTGGCGGGGGGCGCACTGTAACTTGGACTTGGGACCTCGGCCACTGCCGCCGCAGAGGCGGAGAGCCGCATCTGCTGGGGCTGAGAGTACGACTGGTACGACGCAGGCTGCTGCTGCTGCTGCTGCTGGTACTGTTGCTGTGAGGATTGCTGGTACAGCGCCGCGGCGCCGCCGCTGCCGTACGACGCACGTAGCGGCCCTGCCGTACCGCTCTGCAGCAGCGGTGCCTGTTGCTGTTGTAGCTGCTGCTGCTGCGGCTGTTGTTGCGAGGCCGGGGCCGGCGGCGGCGGCGGCGGCGGCGTGGTCACCACGTTGCCGACGGCTGCTGCCGCCTCCGCCACCGCGCTCTCAAACGGCTGCCGCCCGCGTCCACCCGCCGACGCAGACGGCTGTAGCTGCTGTTGAGGCTGTAGCTGCTGCGTTTGTAGTTGCCGCTGCGGCGTCGAAGGCGTGGTCGGTTGATCGGGGGTGACAGGAGACGCCGTACCGCTCCCGGCAGCGGAGCCGCCGCCGCTGCCGCCGGCACTGCCGGCGGCATGCGCTCGGAGCGGCTCCGGCAGCGTAGCCAGTACGGCAGAGGCGTCGGCTCCCAGCGACAGCTGTTGTAGTGCTCCCGCCAGTTGGCGGTTTTCTTCCCTCAGTTGGTTGATCGTCTTCCTTAGGTCAAGAACCAACTGATCCTGTCGGTTTCAGTTATTACCGTTGTGGTTTGTTAGAGCCCCGGGGGCAGTGTCTCACTGTTTTTGCGTGCAGACAGGTACACAGCTGACATTGTGTATTTTGTGTATTAGAATGAACGGCACGGTGTTGTACAGCCTTTAGTTTGTCAGGCAACTGGAGGAAAATCAAATCAAAACGATTTATTCATGAGGACACGAACACAACCTCAGCGGACGCACACGCAAAACACACACACGTTTTCACCTGCCCTGTTCCATTTCCCCCCCCCCCGCAACCCAAAGCAAAACCCCTTTGTCCATGTCGTACACGTCGTACACACACGCACCTGGGGGTCCAGCAACACCACCGGCTCTGCCTTGATGCGGGTCGCAATGGTGGCGAAGTGCAGGGTGTTGAGGGACTCCTCCGCAGCGGACCGCAGGGGGCTCAGACACGCCAACATCAGGCAGCGGCCACTGCCCCGCAAACCGTCCCACAGCAGCTGTGTCAGCTTCGAGTCACGAAACGGAACAAAGGCGGCGGGGTTGCCGCAGCTCCTTGCTGAGAGAGCACCCAGAACCTGGGGGGAGGGGGTGTGGGGGGGTGAGTGGGAGGGGAAATTGAGGAAAAATGAGGGAAAAGCATGTCGTATATGCCGTATTTATCCGTGCATTTATAGTTCGGCCCCTCCTGCAAAATAAGACTCGATTACTGATCGCATGCGAAACCCTACTTCAGATTTAGGCCAGAGCAACGACAATTTCTCCTTTTCCCAACCCGTCTCCCCCCCCCCATACACACACACAGCAGCTCAGTTTACTGGGAACCTCAGTTTACTGGGAAATACATATGTACTTCACACCCACACTAAATGCCGTACAAGTTGCGCATGTGTGAAATCTCGAGCACGTGCGCCACGCGGTTAAGTCCTGCACCAGACACGTCAGAACACAACAAATCACGTCGTTTCAACCCCTCCCTCACCTCCCCCCAACCCACCTGGCCCAGTGTGAAGAGGCTCTTATTGATGGCTCCCGTCTCCCGTACGGCACCCTTCTCATTGTTGCCAGTATCCTTGAGCCGCTCGCTGCCGGCAAGATCAACGAGCGCCAACTTGCCGTACCTGTCGTACAGCCGTACAGTACCATAAAAAAACTACCATCGAATATGTTTCCCGCCATGGCGCACGTCAGCGGATGGCAGGAAACAAAGGAGTCGTGCGTTTCATTTTAGTTTTATAATGATAAATTTGTTCCTACCGTGATGCTGCCGTCTAGGGTTTCGGCCAGAACGGGAGAGGTAACCCACGAAAGGTTAGTGCGTAGTGCGTGGCAAAACACAACGCGACCATTTAGATACTCCCGCTCTTTCCTCCACCCCACCCTAACCCCCCACCCCCCACCCCCCACTCACCTTCGTACCCCGCCCTTGGCGCCCATCTGGCCTTCCGGGCCCCTCTCCTTGGACGCAAACACAAACGTCATGAGGCAGTGGGACCGGCTGCTGTACTCGTTCAGTTTATGGCCTCGAGTGTGGCGGTACTGCAGTGCTCGTACCATGTACCGTACGGCCGACACGTCGGTTGGGCAACTGACCTGTGTGAGGCCAGTTACTGCAAAGCCGTCCCGGGAGTCCTTTCGCACCTACGGGGTTGCGGGGGTGTTTGTGTGTGTGTGTATGTGTGTGTGTGTGTGGTGTTTGTGTGTGTGTGTGTGGGGGGGGGGTGTTTGTGTGGGGGTAAATAGTAGGGGTTGGGGGGGTTGGGGGTGGGAGAAATAATGGGGGGTATGTACGGTATGGGGATGTGCATCTACGGAGGTAAGAGGGAGTAGGGGTTGGACGGCAACGGAGGGTTAGGGGGGAAGGGATGTAAGACGAACCACGGGCGAATGGAGCAGATACCAAAGATGGGTAATTCATCCAGGAGAAGAGAAATGCTGACAGGAAAATGTTACTGACCAGTGACGGCTTGTGTAATCCCCGGAATGGGGGGGAAGAGGGAGTTATCAAGAGGTGGGGGGGA
Organism: Volvox carteri f. nagariensis; assembly: GCF_000143455.1. Taxonomy (NCBI): domain Eukaryota; kingdom Viridiplantae; phylum Chlorophyta; class Chlorophyceae; order Chlamydomonadales; family Volvocaceae; genus Volvox; species Volvox carteri. The sequence goes on along the minus strand of NW_003307583.1, from coordinate 1,176,166 downwards.
GAGGGGGGGAAGGGGGGAAGGAAACCTGACACTGACCACCTCAATATAGAAGGAGACGAGGAGGGGGAGGAGGAGGAGGAGACGAGAAGGGGGAAGGGGAAAGTCCTCAAATACACACCGTGACACACAATCACGGTCTGCACATCTCCGGCACTCACGCCTCACCCCACCTGCCACTCCTGGTTGGGTGGGTTGTTAGAACTCAAAATTTACTTGGTCGCATGGCCCCTTAGCTCAGCTGGTTAGAGCGTGGTGCTAATAGAACTAGGCACGCCAAGGTCATCGGTTCGATCCCGATAGGGGCCACTTGAAGTGATCACATTGTGGTTCTATCATGGTTTTCATGAATGCCCCGAGCATATGGATTAACTACGATGGTGGCTTAGTCTTTAAGGTGCGCAGCATTATGACTGAGGCGCCACCCCTGGCATTGGCCAAGTACCTCTCGGAAGTTTGGGAGGCCAGGCACGTCGCGCTTCAGCACGACGCTCCTTCGCCCTGACGCTAACGAGGAGGGAGGAGGATGATGACCTCCCGCGTACCCGCATCAATACCAATAACGGGGCCCCCGGCTTTTACGGACACACCCGCACTTGTGTGCGGAACTTGTAACTTGTAACTGGTTGGGCTTTCCGTACACGATACCCAACTCCTCAACCCCGTACCTACCTTAACCGCTTCATCCCGTACACCTCCGTACCCTATTCCCTGGCCCCCCAAAACACCCAAATCCTGTCCCCGGCCACCCACCCCGGCAGTTGGCCCTTTGCTTCTTGGCTCAGATGCCTCCCACTCCCCATCCCCTCCTCTATCCCCCCTCCGCCCCTCGCGACCCACCTGCAGCGGCTTGTTCTTATCCAGAGCAAGAAGATCCGTCACTGCCTCGTTGTACAACTCCACCACACTGGCCGTCACGGAAAACTCCGATACAGCCGATCTCGCCTCAATGGAACGGTACGCGGCAGCTATGCAGCGAGTAAGAATGCCGTCCTCACTGTCAACTGTCACGCCGCCGCCGCCGCCGC
>NW_003307583.1:1157817-1175091 GCF_000143455.1 Volvox carteri f. nagariensis | reverse complement strand
CGGCGGCGCCAGCTGCAGACCTGGAGGAGGAGGCGGAGCCTGGCGGCAGCGGCGGCGGCGGCGGAGCCAGCAGCTCGTCACCCGTCACCACGGCGGCGGGGGGGAGGCAGCCTGTGGCGGTGGCGGAGGTCGTGCCGCCGGAGGCGGCGGCTGCCGCCGCCGCGGCCGCGGCGGCGCCGCGGCTGAGCCGCGGCCCTATGATGGTGTGTGTTTTCCCCGATCCTGTTTGCCCGAATGCGAACACGGTAACGCAGTATCCATCGAGAGCAGCTTCCACCAGCTCCTGGAGCCCACATGTGTCGTACAGCTCATCCTGAGGTTACGAGGGGGCACCCCGGCGGTTTGGCAGTGCGCGCGCGTGTGTGTAGTGTGTGTATGTGTGTGTGGGTCGCGGGGGTTAATGAATAGGGAGAGGACATGGGTTTTCCACAAACATAAGTATCAGCGTCCGTGCGTATGTCTGTACGTATGTGTGCGGTGTGGGCCGGTAGTACCTGCACCACGCCCACTTCTCCGCCTCCACAAAAGTACGGTACTCTACCCCCGTTAGTTGGTTTACCTGTGTCGTATTTCCGGGCAGACAGGCATCGAACTCGTACGACCTGGCCCCACTCCGGGTTGCCCCGGGGAGTAAGTTGGTGCCGCCAGTCAACCGGTCGGGAAGCAAGACCTGTTCGGGGGAAAGACGCGGCCGGGGGCGCAGGCAAAGGACACGGGGGGAAGGGGGTTTTCATCATCTGCGCACGGCACCCCCAGCTGCCCCGTCTGTTGCCTGATTTGGACAGTGCACGGCCGGCCGGCCGGCAGGCAGCGGTGCTGGCAAGGTACGCATGGGGAACAAGGTGAATGGGGAGTGGGAGGAAAAAAGGAACGGACCACCACCACCACCACCACCACCACTGCAGTAGCAGCAAAGGACTGCCGCATCATCCCTCTGTACCGCACCCACGCGCCCTCACAGACTTCCCAAACCGTCACAAGGTCCGCGACCTCCACCGGCCGGGGATAACCCCTCTCGCTTTCCCCACCCGCAATGCCCCTGCACCCTCCCACCCGCTTGAAAGGCTCCTGCTGCTGCTGCGAGCTGGGGAGTGGGACGCTCCTTGCCTAACCCCCCTTCTCCTTCCTCCCTCCCTCCTTCCCTTTCCCCCTCCTCAATCATCCGGACACTTCCTCCCCCTCCCCCCCACACACACGCGTATTTCTGGTTTTGGAGCCAATGGCACGCCAGAGAAACCCACCTCTTCAGCTCCCCCCGTGTATCCCCCCTTTCGTCCCTCTGACACGGCCCCCGGTAAAACCCCATCCGGGGGCGTGTCAGAGGGCTTTAGCTGTTCGGCCAGCCGTCTGATAGGAGCCTGTCAAGAGTTCCTTCACGCCCGCGGCCCCGTCTCTTCCCCTTCCCAGTTTTGCTTGAGTCAGTGGGTGTGGGAGGGTGAGGCGCTACTTTCCTCCCTTAAACTATTTCCCGGGTTGGTTGGTTGCTAACTTTACCCCGCCGCTTTTTTTGTCTACGAAGCTCAACCTGCCGTGGACCTGTGCTGACGAGTCGGCGGCACTCGAATGAGATGAAAGCTATAGCCGCTGAGTACCTTCGCCCCGCCTGCGGCAGACGGGGTGTTTCCAGGGACAGGGCCAGAAAGTCCCTCACCTGAAGCTTCCGGGCATCCGGGGAGCAAGTCACCGCCACCTCATCTGTAAGCTCGTGGGGCAGGACTGGCCGCACGCGCACGACGACCTGTAGAGTTCCAGCGGGCGATGGCAAGGAACGGCGCCAGGCCGTCCGCGGCGGAAAGAGCTGTGTAAGGACAGGGTGTCTGGTGTATGAGTCAGGATGTTTAGCTCTTTCTGACCTGGATGCGGTTGGGCTGCTCCGAAGTGTCGTCACTAGCCTGCATGGTTAGAGCTCCTAGCGATGTCGGACCTTTGTCACGCTAAGTTGGGCCATGGCTTATGCCATGACCCAGTATTGATATAACGCATACTATCCCATGAGGTAAGCATGCGATCCTCAGGGCGAGCGTCGGTTTTGGGATGTAAAGACTTCAGTAAACGCTTGAGGAACGAAATCGCGTAATATCCTGAATCGAAGGGAATTGCTACTTATGGCATTAATACAATGCTACTGTAGCAACAGCGCCCAGGCGACAATGCGAGCCTGTGGGCCGAGCAAGTGCCGTATAAATGGAAAGTCCGACGTTCTTCGAGGCTGTCTTTAGCACGGACATCTCCTACTTGCAGGTTAAGAGTATGTAATATGAGAAGCAGCGATATCCATTCCCAGCTCGTCTTCTGTTATCTTCAATAGGCGTTTTACTTTCGGTAGGCAACCCTCGCCAACTATGAACAACAACAAGCTTGATGAGCCAGCTCTGCTGGCTGGTTGCAAGGGTGTATTCTCAAAGTCCAGCTACGTCACCATCGGTACAGAAGGGTGCGCGTCGTTGCTGCTTTAGAGCTCTGTGTTATGCGCCTCACCTTTACTAGGAGCTGCTGCTAAGACTGCTCTGGCTGACTGGATATTATCCATCTTATATCCTTGGCTGCAATCACGACAGGAAACCCGAGGAGTATGGGAAGAAGCTCCCGATGCGCTCCGCGTATGGGGGCAAGCATCTGAGCACAGTGCCACCAAAGGATGGCAAGACTGTGGACGTATATTTTGAGAAGAAGCACAACTGGATAAGCTCGGTGCGTGATTGCCTAGGGGTCGCATGCCTTCAATTGCATGGCCTTAGTGCGTGTCGCCGTCGGATATGGCACACCTCTTCGACAAATCTGCACTAATATCATCAATTTTATTATCTGCGCAGGGTGACCCGTATGTCGACCGCATCCGCTACAAGGACATCCAGACAGAGAAGAAACGAGGTTTCCAAACGTCTGACTTTTCCAAGCGTGACGAGTTCACGAACACCATTCGCACTGAGCAATGGCGCGAGCAGCTCCAGGTTGGTATACCAAGCCGACTCCCTGCAAGGCAATTCGCTGTGGGGCTGCACACGCAGAGTTCCCGGTGCTTCTGGGCAATTTGCGCACTTTGTATCAATAGAAGTACAAAAGGGATGCGGATTTCCGAGCTGTTGTGGCAATACCTGTTAGAGCAGCATGCAACACCTCGGGGGGTCCAGACGTTCTGCGCCGGGTGGGCATGACCGCAAGGTCGTATGCTGCCAAAATGAAGGATACCTCGTCTGATTCCCCACACACCCATTACGTTCATACTCTGCTTCTTGGGACGCGTAAAGGCACTCCACAGGCCAATACGAACTCCCTTGCCGCCATCATTAATCGCATGCATGCGGCCGACATGCGGCGATCATAGCCCTCCGCACCCCCTATGGGTCAGCACAGGCCACCGCTGATGCCAGCGCCTAAATTCACCTCTGCATACCTACTCAAAAAAGCACCCTGCGTCTGCCTTATCCCGCGTGCTGACAGTTTTTCTGTTCCTGACAACCTGGCATATGGTCGTACGCAACCCGGCACTCCCACATCTTACTTGTACCCACAGGCGGAGAACCAACACGCAAAGAAGGCGCTCGACATGTTTGCGGAAGCGACCGGGATGACCTCGATACCCACATCCATCCGAAGAGCTGCAGAGGCGGAGACGGTGAGAATAGCCTGGCAGGGGGCAGCGCATGAAAGCAGAAGAGGGCGTGGTGGGCGCTTTCGAATGCTGGGCCTCACGGGGATGATTGTACCTTTGGCTTACAATGCCGTACAGTGCTGTTGAGCAGTCTATGCGATGGTGAAACCTGCTCATTGCTGAAAGCAACGCCCTTGCTACTGGGGGGACCTTTACGTCATGCTTTACGTCTGCTTGGGTAGTGGCACGCAGACATTCTTCCTGTCGCTTTCTTCCTGTCGCTTTCTTTGCTCGAAACAAACGCTTCGCTTACGTGTCTTAAAGTCCTCCCCACTTTACACCGGGCCCCCAAAACCACCGACATGCCCTTTGTCGCCAAACCCCCCGCCTTCCTTGCCACACGCTTCGGTCCCCGGCTCGCTCCTTCCACACACGACAGTTTGCGTACGATCAAGTTTATGAGAAGGAAGATCCCACGTTTGACGGCGCCAGCAAGACGCATCGCGACACGAAGAACCGCACAATGCTCAGCCGCGAACGACAGCAAGGAGAGCTCATGACGACTACAGGGCTGGCTTTCCAAGCACCCGACGACCACCACAAGCCGGAGCATGGGCGAAAGCCGATTGTACGGGAGACATTCTACCGGAAGACGAACATTTTCTTCCCGGAGGGTTGCGCAGCCGATCCCTCTACGTGATTTCCTCTGGCCTGAAGCAGCGCTATATGCCGCTCTTGGGGGTATCAAGGGGGACCATGGCATATTTGGACCGACCATGGCATCTTATCGTGATGCCGCGGATCCGGAAGGAAAGTGGTAGTGGGACCACTGGACGTTCCGGTATGTCGTGTGTGGGTACACTTGTGGGCGCAAGGGTAAATGGTTGGAAGACACAATTTAGGTGTTTTGCAGGTTTTGCTTTTGCCGCTTTGGGTTTCGGCTCGGGAGGTGGCAGGGGCTTGTGTTTGTGTGGGTGTGTTTGCGTGGGTGGATGGTTGGACCTCAAGCTGACTGGAGCATTGCAGAGGTAACCTCTTCAGCGTGGCAACCATTACCCTTGAGCAGCAGCAACAGCAGTAGCTATCGCTACAGCACGCGGCGGCCGCGGCTGCGGGCACGGCTGGAGAGCTACGGCTGTTGCTATCTGTCCGCTATCCTCTTGTTCGATGTACTCTCCTGTGAGCGGTGGGAGGGGGAGGAGCCGTAGGGAGGACAGCAGGGTGCGCAGCAGGGTTTGTGTTTTGGTGCGGTGACCACCGCGGTACTGGACAGGACTGACTCGGACTGTGGCCACTGCCATTTTGGCGCATCACCATCATGATGAGCAGCAGCAGATCGCGCTTCGTGTGCCGTGTAAGCCGTACCACGTATGTAGCTGGGGGAGGGAGAGGGAGGAAGGACGGGGAGGCCGTGCGGCCTTTGCTTTGTTGGAGATAAGGCGAGACGAATGACGCCTTGGCGGTCTGGCTGTGCGGTAAGGTGGTTTGACCTGGTGAATGGTCAGGGAGGGTCTGTTTACGTGCTTTCCTCCCTATCCCTCCAAACTCAGCCAAGATGGCGGCGAAGACGAGCCTCGAAAGGCTACGTCATGCTTACTGTGACCCTTTGAACCTTTCATCTCAAGCTGACGGCAAACCGTGGATTGCGCTGAATGATGCCAGGACGTAGATTACATAGCTGTCTCCTCCCTTTTTACTGTTCAAGCATATAGCAGCATTCGGAACGCACACATAGCGCAGGTACATAGGAAATGAGGGCTCTAGCTTGTGGATGTGGACTATTGTACGACAGTGATGGTACGAAAGTCGGTTGGGTTGAACTGCTGCTAGGATGGACATCAGGAAGGTTTTTTATCGGTCTCGACTGGGCGCCTGGGCCAATTGTGAGCTTGTCTTGGACTGCCAGATACGTCCGGTCGTTCAGTGTTTCTCCTGCTGGATGGCTCTGCTGGATGGTTCTGGAAAGGTGTGGGTGCGCGAACTCTGTCGGGGCCGTGGTTAGGGATGTTATGCTCTTTGACTGCCCCTCGCAACGACTGTGGTACGTCACACACGGACATCCCCTGTGTGTTTATGTCTGTCTTTGCGTGCATTATTCATTCATGTACTATGGTGTACATACGTATATGTGGCAGCCAGGCAAGGCAGGGACTTGTTTTTTAAACTGGTGGTCCCATGCGGCTCCACTCCCAGTGAAGACACGGTTTCACACGCCACCTCACCCGTCAACACGTTCATTATCGAGGGTGCGGGCCCAGAGGGGAGGACTTCTGGGCCAGCAGTTCCATGTACGACGCGGCTCCGAACGAAGCGATTGGGCTTCGCATCCACGGCAATTTCTTGATCCCGAAAGTGGGTGTAATGATGATAATGATGATCATGTTAGTAATGGTGGTCATGGTGACGATTTTGAACATGTGCTGTTGGCAGGGTGGAGATGTGCCTCAAAGCGCCCATCATCCGATTCGTCATCCGCAGAAGTGCTACAAAAAAGCCGTATCTATTCTCGCACCTCTCCGCTTCACTACACACAGCACGTACGATGGCCGTACTGTCAGCGTATTCTCCAACAAGTTTGTAACTCTGCATCAGAGCGAGGAGAGATCTGACCTCCCCCCATCAGAGCTTTGCTGGTCCCATGCCACGTGAAACTTTTGGAGCAGCGTCCATCCCCTCACGTTTGAGGAGGCGTTTGGCAGGATGGCGGCTTTCTGGTGCAAGGAACATGTTTGTGCGGCCGCTCCCGTGGCCGAAAACGGCGATTTACTCCTGTTAAGGAATCTATGTTTTTTAAATAAAAAACATTGGTCATGCAACAGCATCCGCACACTCTTCACCCAAAACAAAAAGTGTACGGAGACCTTGGGGTCCATCCAGAAGTTTATTGCCCTGCCCCCTGCTACCGCACCTGCCTGCCAAGGTGCAGCCAAGCAAATCGGTAGGTCCGTATCATTAACCCACCCTATCTCATTCCCGCAACCGAGGAGTGCAACGGAGCGCACTGGACCGAGTTCAAATGGAGTACACCCCCTCGCCCTTAATCCATGTCCTCGAACTCCTCATCCTGTACAACGGTGGGCAACGTCGCCTCCACCGCCTCCTCCGCCGGCCTCGAGTGACGCTCCAAGAACTGACGTGCCTCCCACGGTGCCACCGCGCCACCGTCGTCCTCGAACAGCGCCGCGTCACCGCCGCCGCTGCTGCCACCGCTGCCACCGCCGCCGGCGGGCGGGCGGTGTCGGGTAAGGTCTTCTGCGGTGATGAGGCTGATGCCTTGCGTCGCCATCTCGGACACGAAGGCACCGCGGTCTTCAGAGCGACACCTTTTGTAGCGGTGGGGTGGGGTGGGGAAAGGGAAAAGACGACCCAGACAGAGCACGAGGGGTCGTAACAATAGGCTACCATAACACGAGTGCCAAAAGGGGATTGCGGCGCCAGTACGGCATGTACGGCATGTATACCCCCCAGGAGCGCTTGCTCACAGGGTGTTGCTTCCTCCTCTTAACCTCCCGAACCACTACCACCACCTCATCACCATGCTTGATTGGGTCAACCCAGCTGAAATGGAAACCCATCAGCCATCTGTCCAACAAAACCTCACTCACCATTCCACAAAGCCCTGCAGGAAGCGGTTGAAGGCACCCGCTCGTCCAGTAGCGGTACAGCCCGCCCTCAGAGCTTCAAGGCACTGCAGGGAGGGCGGGGGTTAGGACGAACCACTGACGATTGAAGCAGATACCAGAGGTAGATATCTGGTATCTGAGGATACCAGGGATAGACGGATAGTCCAGAATTAGATACAGATACTGCATCATGAATATTTGCAAGTTACATGACTCGGATAGTAGCCATGGTGGCGACGTGACCAGCTAGATTACCAAACGAGTTACAAGCTGCTGAGTCCACAGAAGGAAACGCTAAGCAGCGAAATGACTATCTAGCCGCCGAGACGAAAGAAAAAAATCGTAAAGAAAGCAGAGAAGTAAAAGAAAACGGAGGGCGGGGAGGAGACTGGAGAGCAAGGCAGGGGGGAAGGATGGTGAGGTAATTGTATGATGCAAAGAGGAGGAGGTCAAGGAGTTCAAGGAAAGGAGTGCCGACGTGAAAGGCAGACAGGCAGGTAGGCTAGGACGGCGGCGAATCTTCTGGAAGGCGTTCTCCGGGACCCCCCATGAAGGGACATGAACGATGCGACACGCCGAGTAGAACCCCCGGTATAATCCTAGGACTCCTGTGACCTCCAACCCCCAATTCAACGTCAGTGCTGCAAAACAAGTCTCAAACCCCCTCCCCCCTCCAGCACGTGCCGTACGTGGGTTTCCAGATATCGCTCACGTACCTTGAGCGCCTTGCCGTACAGCTGGTCGCCTATTGAGCGGCCGACTAACACTTGTACCAGCTCCTGCATTTGCCGTACGGCCTCCATGGCGGAGCTGGTGGGATGGGTTGGAGGGCCGGGGGAAGCAGAGTGACGGCGGGGTACGGCGGGTTTCGCTATGCAAAACGCGACGTGAGTGGAAAGGTTGTTCCTTTTTGACTTCTTTTGCAATAATTCCCCCCTGCCCCCAGGCCCCCCTACGGACACGCACACGCCACGTCAAGACCCGACCACTCACTCGCGTCCTTGCGCCATCATCGCTGTGAAGTCCTCCACCGCGCTCAGCTCGGCCACACGACCCACACGAGCAGCAGCCGTGCCGCCAGCCGCTGTGGGGTCGAACAACACAGTAACCGGAGCCGCTGCCGCTGACTCGGATAGTTGGCCGGCAGCGGCGGCTGCGTCTTCGGCGCCTTGGCCGCCCCCCTCCTGTTCCAGTCGGGCCCTCTTGGAGGCCCTCGGGCTTCCAGGCACGCGATCTGTTTGGATCCCACCAACCAAGAGGACACACAAAAAGGGGAGAGAGATCAAGGGGGGGGAGGGAGGGAGAGAGGGAAAGTGAAGGCGGGACGGAGTAATTGTCAAGGGAGTAAGGGAGAAACATTTGGGGATGGGAGGGAGGAGACAGCGGTGCATCCCCATACCAAGCCAACGTCCTTTCATGCTGCTGTAGCAGCGGTAGCGGCGGCGGCGACGACTACTGCCATCATCAAGGAGCGGTTGCGCACGCTGTTGGGGTTGTCTCGATGGAGCTGAAGGACAACCTCATGAAGAAGCGCCATCCCCGGGACACACATACGCACACAAACCCACCCCGAGTACGGAGCTTCTCCTCCGCCCGTCGTAACGCCTCCCGCGCCCCCGGCGGCCAGTAACGCCCGTGTGGCTGTAGCACCAGCTCGACCAGGGGGTCGCCCTCAGGGTCCGGTAGCTACAGCGGTACGGAAGAGGGGGAGGGAAATGCGTGGAGGGATTAATCGCATCCCTATGGGCAGCAAGGAATGCTGGCGCTCAAATGCGGGGAAATACAATACCCGCGAACACGCAGGAATTTTAAATACCACCATAAACCGTCATAAGACGTCAAGTTTTTCATCCCCCCCCGCGCGAGTAGCGCGCTTCCAGGTCCTCCCTCTCGCAGCCAAGCAAGCAGACTCCTCACTTGGGCTGTGGGATCCAGAGCTCGCGACGTGACCAGCGTGTACACCCGCTGCAGCACCGGGTTCGCGGTGGCCTCGGGCGCCAGCGCCTCGGGGTGGGGCTCGCGGGTCGCGCAACCGCCACCAATGCCCAGCAGCGGGGAGGGGCCCAGGTCCAAACCTCGGACCAGCGCCAGCGCCGCATCCTGACAGCAAGGGAAAGGGAATCATATGATGGCGATGAAGATGATGAAGATGATGAAGATGGTGATAATTATGGTGATAATTATGGTGCAAGAAGCAAAAGATCAACTGCCGATACGTCCAAAGCCGAAAAAAATAGAGATGGTGGGTGGGGAAAATACAGGACAGGGGTGTAGCGGGTCATGAGGCTACATTGGGCACGTCATGGGAAACAAAGAGGACTGGCAAACCACGGGAGACACGGGGCATAGGGCCCAATTGCGAGGGAGAGGGTGGGGAACTTGCAAGCATAGGAGCACAGGGTCATGCGAACGCAAACGGTGAACCGGGGGGGGAGAGGCAGTACGAGCTGGACTAGAATAGATCAGTATAGGCAATCTGTATTGTAAGAACGGGACAATTAAGCCTCTTCGATTTATACCTTAATAGCTCATTTTCCTTTGCAAGCAAAACTCGTTCCACTGTACGAAACATGTCGTACATGTGCTGCACCATACGCCGGGGCGCACTGTACCGTACCTGCTGTTCGTCATCCGGCTGGAGCCGCTCAAAACGCAGCCCTGGCTCCGGTGCAGTTGTGGCTGCACCTAGTCCGCCTAATAGCCCGTTGCTGCTACTGCCATTGCTGCTGCTGCCGCCAGCCAACAGGACGCCCTGGGTAAGGGGGTCTGCGGCCACCGCCGCGGCCGGCGGCGGCGACGGCGGCGGCTCCTCGCCGCGCGCCTCCGCCAGCAGCCTGGGCAGCTCCCTCGCCTCCTGTTCGTTGCGGAACGTGCTGAAGGTGTACGTCCGTATGTCCTCCGCGAATGGCAGCGGACTTAGCAGCAGCGCATGTGGTACGTCGGGGGAGTTGCTGAGGTGGGGGGTCAGGAGGCCCAGCTGAGGGGACTCCTTGCGGATGAGGAAGCGGACCACTGCGGGGGGTGTGTGCGCGCGCGTATGTGTGTATGGGTGTCGGGGGGAAGAGGGACAATCATTATTTTATGCAATGAGTGTAAACGGAGAGGTGTGTGGAAATATAATATCAGGTATATAAACGTCAAGGTAGCAGCTGCTGATGCCCAAATAGTTTGGGATAGGGGAAAGTCAATCGAGAGAGAGAGAGAGAGAGAGAGAGTGTGTGTGTCACCACGACCCTCCCTCCCCTTCCGCTTACCCCCTGCCTGGCCACGCTCCTTGAGCACCAGCGCCAGTGCGGCGATGACCGCTGCCGAGGACGGCGAATCACCCAGCACCACATGGGGCTCCTGCGGACATACGTACAGACAGACAGACGTAGAGATACACAAGAGACATACAAGATAAACACACACACACACACACCAGGCACAGAGGCGTATGTGGTCACACATACAGATGCACAGGCACGCGTCACAGATCATTAAAACACACAGGCACGCGTGTACACGCGCGCCATCCTGGGGCACTTTCTCCTCGTGCACTAGTTCGTAAAGACACTACCTTGCACACGCGCAGACAGCGAGCAGATGGGGCCCACTACCAAGGCATGCTGGACATAATGGTGGGCCCGGAAGGAGGGGAGGGGGAAATTCGGGATACGAAACACACACACAAACACACACAGACACAGACATATACGCGTGTGCAAAGTGATGTGTTTCAAACATGCAGGATGTACGCCGTCACATCTCAACCGCAGACCTTATTCCCGCCCTTTATTATAGCCAACTAACTAAATAACACTAACCGATTGACAACCAACCCGCCAGACTTCGTTTACTCCCCTTCATCCCCTGCCCAGTAAGACACGAACCCCCCCCACACACACGTCAGCAACTTACGTCAATCAGTCGGTGGTGTGGTACGCTACCCGCGTTGACGAAACCCAGCAGACTAAAATCCTTCTCTCTGAACTTGCGCATCTGCTCGTCCATCGCGTGGGCCTGCTCGTCAGTGTACTGCGCAATGGGTACGGCCTGCTTGCCGTACGAGAAGCCCTTGACTATAAAGTCGTCTCTAGTGAACTTTTGACCAGTTGTTGGGTCTTCGTACTCCACCTCCCGTACGAAACCCGGGTCGGTGCCGCCACCGGGTCCCCCGCCGCCACCGTCGCCGCCACCGTCGCCGTCGCCTCCGCCGCCACCGTTGCCTCCGCCGCCACCGCCGCCGGGTCCGTCACCTTCGGCAGGGTATTCGGCGAAACGCCAGAGGGGATAAGCTCTTCATTGCGAGAAGAAAATTCCTTCGCAAGGATCAAATTACGAGACACTTTTGTATGATACAATATATATAATATAAAATATACAAATATATACAATATGTGTGTATATATTGTTTACCACATAACTTCAAAACATATTCGTAACACCGAAATGAGTATATGGGGGGCTCCTGCGTGTTGCGAGTCCGGGACATGAGGTTACCGGTGGGGGGAGTTCAGCTTATGCTCCGCACCCCCCTGCCCGCCCCTCCCCTCCGCTGCCCTCCTCTGCCCACCTCCTCCTCCCTGTTCCCCCTCTCCCCCTCCCCGCTTGGGGTCCAAGATCGTCTTCCACTCGTCCACAATCGTACGGCGGATTTTCTTGTACAGCTTGACCTGCGAATTACGAAAACAGCGGGTGCCGTATCTTAGAGAGAACACACAAGCGATGGGTACGCGTAGGGAGAAAGAGAAATAAACGGAATCCGTTTGAAAGTGGGCCGCGGGGCCGGGGATCACACGAGTCGCCAGAAATTGGCAAAATCAACAGAGAAAGGGGCGATTTGGGGTCGCACATCGTCGTCCTGTCCTCTCCCCTCGCCTCCCTCTCCTTCCCCCTCCACGCAAAGCACCCTACCGCGATACGCGTGTGCGTATGTGTGCATGCACGTGCTTTCTCTCTTTAGCCCTTCGATGAGTAACCCCTCCCCGCCCCGCGGCCCCAACCTGTGTCCCCGTCAACCCTTTCTTCCCGCCGTACATTAACCAACAGGGGGCCCGACGTCCCCGCCTTGTCAACATCTTCCGTTGGTGGCCTTGGGGTCAGCCTGCGGTACGGCGTGTTTTACGACGGGGGGGTGTTTTACGGCGTGTTTTACGACGGGACCACGCGTAAATCATACACATCCACAGAACGATCTGAGAACGGCACGTGATGAATATGCAGAAACAGTGAAGGACAGTGTATTGCCGTACAGGCTGACCCGGGTTGGTACGGCACATGCTACCCTACTGAGGGTAAGGGCATGGAAGGATCCCAGGGGGAGGGGGGGTGAACTTGTGCACGAAGCAAAGGATCAAGGGAGGAAAAAAGGAAGGGGGGACCAAAGGTGCTTTGAAACGCAAAATGCGAATTGCAAAATGCGAGAAAAACAATTGTCGACAACAAAGGGTCGCGGGGCGGGATGTGCGACATGGGCGGGAAAGGGTTGGAGAAATAAGTTCTCAGATTTCTGAGCACCAAGCCACCCCATATCCCCCCTCCCACTCGCCCCATTCCCTCCCAAGCCCTTTTTCGTTCAGTAGACACTTTTTGTTCGTAGGCTCCCCGCCACGCACACATACAGACGAACAGGCATACACCCGTACAAAACGTACACAACCCCAACCCCAGAATCGTTTAAATGCCATGACATACATGAATACGGCGTTGGAGGCCTGGTACGACACTTCTTTGGCGCGGAACAGGCACAGCAGCTCCGCGGGTTGCCGCAGGTGCCTGATTAGGAAACGGAGGGCGGGGGCCCGGAGGGAAGAATGCGAGAGGGGGACGTTGGCGGCTCAAGCGGGAGGCGAGGGTACGGCTAGACCCATGGGTCGTACGCCTCCCCTCGCTAGGTTTTACGTTCCTCCTGAACTTCCCACCTTACATACATACCGGCAGGCACGGCCGTGACTTTGTTGTTGTCAGACTCAGCAAAGCGCCCCCGCGGACCCCTCCCGGGTCCTATTACTGCTGTCCCATTTCCTGGTACTATATATGAGTGAAACAGGGGGGTTGTATCTTCGCCCGTGGCAGCTACCCTGCGAAACCCTGCCTTTCCCGGTATTTCGGGGCACCCTCATCCAGTCACTCTAGCCAACTTCACAGTGGATCGCTCAGATTCCGCACCCACCACAAGCATCCAACGGAATCTGCCGGATCGACAGCGGCGCAACTCCATTCCTGGTCGGCTCGCAGGTTAACTTTATCCCAGGTCACCATCGTCCATCAACTAGGGGCGCAATGCCTTCCACCATCGGGAGGACTTTGACCCTAACGGGTATCGATCCCGGGATCTCCCGGGGGCAATGGTCGCGCCTTACCAGTGGTGCCAAACCCTATATATGGTATTATGTATGCGTGAGTGTCGGTCACTTTCCAACATTTGTCCAGTTTTCTCTTCTCACCACCGGAACCCCCTATACCACCGACGACCGACCACAATCGCAACCAACGGCCGCCAGTACGGCACCCACCTAAACGCCGCCGGCGCCATCTCCGCCTTCAAGAGGTGCAGCTGCTCCAAGTTGCGCCGTCGCGACGCCGCCAGCGGCGGCGGCAACAACGCAAGCGTGTCCTCGCCCTCCGCCGCCAGCAATGCCGTACCCTTACCGCCACCGACGCAGCTGACACCGCCGTCGACATCCGCTACCTCTGCCGTCGGGGCCCCCGCCCCCGCCGCCGCTACTTGCGGCACGTAGTGATCCAGTGCCGCCACCTCCAGCAGTATTCGTTTGTTGGTGCACGTCTCCACCAGCGTATTCCGGAAGTCCTCATCGAAGGGCTCCGACTGATTACAACGGGAAAAAGAAGAGCGGGAACGGAAGGGCTTGCATGTCTTAGGCTTGAAGGGGCGGGGGGGGGTTGTTTCCATTAAGGACGGGCACTTGAACCACCTGACTGACCCGGTCAGATGGCCAATCCTCTTCCCCAGCGCCTCACCGCGCGGAGTTCAAGCTCTGTGAAAGAGATCATCAGCCCCAGACGGGCCAGACGTGGCCACAGACAGATACAGATACAGACAGCTCCCCATGCACCGCCCCGGGGAACCAGTTGGAGTGAGAGGGTGGGGTTTACACATGCACCCTCAGTGCCGCACGTTTACAGAGCCACCCACCTCCCCCACCAAGTTGGACACCAGCAGCACCCGCAGCTGCCCCAGCTTGCCGGCCTCCTTCTTGTCCCGCTCGAACCGCTCATCAAGGGCAGACGCCAACAAATCGAGCGCCACGACAAGACCATCGGCCCAGTCGGACTTGGGCCCCGGAGGACCGAACACCCGCGCCGCCCGACCCACAGCCGCAGCCTCCGCCGCCGCGTCGCGGCCCCCCGCCAAACCCGCCGCCTCCACGCGTGCTAGCAGCGCCACCTCCGCCGCCGCCTCTGCGTCCGCCGCCTCCGCCGGGTGGTCCGGGGACGCGGCGGCGCAGGTGGCGGCGGCTTCGCCGCCATGCCCTTCGGCACCCCGCGGCGGGTCAGCGGCGAATGCAAAGGACTGCAGGTCCAGATAGGAGCCCAGGTTCTGGAGCGGGCGCAATACGGTAACGTGATGGTACGACAGCGGGTCGGATGCGTCGTACAGCTTGTGGCGGGTGCCTGGATGTGAGGGGTTCATGTCCGCAATCGGTTGTTGTAAAAGCGGAGGCAGAACGGGTTAGTGGCGAAGGCGTTGGGTCGTACCTGAATTTATCTTCTCATCAGGGGGTTTCGGCTTGGGCCTGTCCCCCTCAAAAATCTGCTTTCCTCCCACCCCAACTACGACAACGAATGTAACAGAGGGTTTGGTTTCACGCCCTGTCCCTGGACCTTGCGTCAGCCGTACCTTTGGTGCCGTAAAGTACGACAGCCACTTCATGATTGGGCTTGCTCAACAGCTGCGGCGAGGGATTTAGGGGGGGAGGGGCGGAAAGCAGGGGCCGGGTGAGCCGGTGGCTCGGGTTGGGTTGCTTTGGGTTGCGGTAAGATGTAGGAAGGCAGGGCAAGGATGACGCATGGCGTGCCGGAGGTGGGGCTGCACGAGGATGCAATGAAGGTGATGATCACCTGCCCACATGTCCAAGCCCTTCCGCGGGGACTGGCGGAAGGGGGTGGCATAAGGCACACCGGGTCCCGGGAGTGAGGGAGCTTAGCGCTCGTGGGTGGGTGGGCGGAGGTAAGTGTCCAGGGCCCGGGATAGCCGCGCATGCTGATTCTCCTCCTGATTCCTCCGACCCCTCTTCGCTAGTTTCTGCGTGGGAAACACCAGACACCTAAACGAATTCCCAGACAGGTGCGGGTACGGAATGCAGCTTGTTACGTTGGCAGCGTCGTAGCTTACTTTGACATTGAGGACATGAAAAACTAGGCGGTGTAGCAGGGGCAGGTAGGGCTGCATGTGCTCGCCCACATCCAGCAGAAGCACCAGGAGGTCCTGGGAAGCGACCACGCGGTAAAAGGGGCCGCGGAGATTCGCGTTGTGCGCGGGTGGGGCGGCGACTTGCGTGCTTATAGGGGGCCTTCGGAAAGGCGGAAAGTTAAGATTTCGTGCAGGACAGACAAGGTGCAAGGCACCCAACATGTGAACTTTCTTATTACGTATTATAGTTTGAGGAGGTATCAACCACAGACGGGCGGCTTGTTACAGATGGGATTGGCGTACCCCGGAGGTTGGAAAGACGTAAAGTTTAAGCTGCAGAGTAACCTCTCACTTTTTTTGTCGCCATCTCCCCATATGCTGTCCGCCTGTACAATCAAGGTTGCGGAACTTATGTGCAATCAACTTGTCATCGCTCATGGAATTTTGTGTAATGGTTATCTTATCGAATCTTCAAGAGAAGTGCAACTCAGTCTTGTGGATTTCGGCTTACGCCGAGCACTTCGCGTATGCTCAACGCAATTCCGTCACAGCATATCACACGGCGCATGCCGTACGGCCTGGATCCCAAACCTGCTGCTTTTCTACTGGGACTTTAATACGAGAGTAGTACGAAAATGCTACGGTGTTTGGCTGTGGATGTCAATGTGACCGCGCGAAGTTCAGCACTTTGGAGCAGGACCTGGTGCTTGCCCGGACCTGTTTGGCATGTTGATATGCACCTTAACATTGACATAATGCTTTGGTATATAAGTGGGCTGGATAAAGCTTGCGGCAATTGCCAGGCACACCCAGGCTCTGGGAATAAGACAGCTGGCGGAGTTGGCGGGTAATCACTGTCCACCAGAACTGGCGCGGAGTTGCGAGTGCAGCACATGAAGTTGTATTAGATGGCAAAATGATATGAACCGTATGCTTTTGTTTTAGTTGGTCACGATGAAGACGAAGGACGCAAGCAACTCCTGTGCATTCTCTTGGCGATGTGGTAAATAGGATAGGACAGGATGATCATTTGCTTTGGGCTGGAGATTTTAATTTTGTCCATAATCCGATGCTAGATTCCACCACAGGAGAAGGGAGTAGACCCGCGGACTTATCCTTAGCTAAGGCTTTCTCCGAATGCTGCCCGGATATGGTAGACACATATCGCTACCTCCACCCTACCCGTCGCGACCTTTCGTTTTTCTATAAAACAAGTGTGTCGGGAGGGTCACGTCTTGATCGAATCTATACTTCCACAAACCTCACCCCCTTCATCGCTTCCTCTACCATTCCAGTGTGCACTTCGACAGACCATCGTTTAGCTATTATTGCTCTTTTACCTCGTCTTGTGAGAAAGCGTGGTCCAGGCCTTCCAAGGCTACACACGCATTTCTTAGATTTTCCTGACTTGAAGGGAAGCTTCTTGCAATGGATTGGTGATGAGTGTGCGCAGAGACCCGCTGAGACAGACACAGTAGCTATGCTACAATGGTGGCCGTTGTTTAAACATCGAATGTTCAATGAAGTAAATGTTCTTAATCGGCAAGCGCGAGAACGTCGTTTTCCCCCGGGGGGGCAACTACGTTTGGCAATAGAACATGCAACAAGGGCACTGGAAGATGTGCAGACCGAACATATGAGTGCACAGAGAATCCAAGCGGCAATTGACGCCCAAGTAGCGGTTGTACAAGCGGCTAGAGCTG
>NW_003307583.1:1156409-1157455 GCF_000143455.1 Volvox carteri f. nagariensis | reverse complement strand
GGGGCCGGGCCCGGGGCCGCCAGCCGCCATCGCCGCTACCTGCGCCCTGGCCATAGGCTCCTGAGTCGTCAGAATCGGCCCTAGGGAGGTATGCCACGCTTGTGGCTGTTGGGGCTGCTGCGGCGGCGGCAAAGTGCTAGCTTGCAAAGTTGTGAGCTGCTGGTGTTGAGGCTGGAGTGGATGTTGATGCTGCTGGAGTTGGTACTGGTGTTGATATTGGGGCTGGTGTTGAGGTTGGGGCTGGTACTGCTGCTGCGGGGGCGACATTGTGTGGTGAGCGGCGAAAGGCAGCTGCTGCTGCTGTGGCGCCGGTGGTGAGATGGGAGGCAGCGCCTCAGAAATTGTGTAGGGCAGCTGCACACCATGAGGCATGCCTGCAAGCGAGGGAACCACCATAGACTTACGGCCGTCTCCGGTAGCGCCACCAGCAGCGAGCAGGGCATTCGAGTAAGGACAGACAGCAGAACCGCAGGGGTTTCCCCAAGATGCGCGATTCGTAAGAGAGGGACAAGCAAAGAAGAAAACCACGTCAGCGAAATAGCCGGCCCCGTGTTCCTAATCCAACCAGAGATAATCGAAAAAGCAAAAGCCGGCGCATAAGACGGCAAGGGGTAGAGCTTTGCTGTGACCTACAGGCCACAAGCGTCGGAGATCCCAAAAGCCTCCCCCGGTATCGCCACCCATTTGGGACGATCACCTAGCGCAGCCTTGACGAGAGCCAACCCAGATGCATCCTTCACTCATCCAGCTCGCCCAACTCATATCCCCCCTCTTGCTCGCGCGCGGATTTCATGTTCTCCTTGGACGCGACGCCTTAAGTGCCAGGCCTTAAAGGCCTTTGGAGTAGAAGCCCTGGCGTGTGTAACGCCGCGTCCCGAGGAGGATATGGATCCCGCGTACCCAGAAGCTGCCATGCTAATGCCCTGGAGTTCTCAAGTGGCAGCTCCGAAACCACCCTGTGGCCCGAGGAGTCCTTACCAGGGCTTGTTGTGACGATTCCCGAGGGTGAGAGCTCGCTGCTGACGCTGGCCTCAGCAGTGTAGGAG
>NW_003307583.1:1155244-1156350 GCF_000143455.1 Volvox carteri f. nagariensis | reverse complement strand
GTGGCCCCGCGGTGCTGCTGCGGCCCAACAGTGAGGACCCCCCTTTCTGCATTCCGCGTACTCTGGCTTTTTACATGTGGTCTTGTGCCCAGCCTGGTGCCCCCCCTGGGAGCGCTGTCCAAGACACGCTGTTTCGCCCGCTGACGGCGGACCAGCGGGCTTTCAAGGCGGAAGCGCTGCAGAGCGCCACTCTTGCCGCGCGGTTACGGCTACACCTGCGGGCTGCTCAGTTGTACGACGGGGAAACTGTGCACAGTTTCCGCCGTGGTGCCCTGCAGGCCGCTGCGTCGGCCGGTGCGGGAGTTCCCGCCCTGATGGAGTTCAGTCAGCTTCGGACTCCGGCGGTGCTGGAGCGATACCTTGATCCTCATCGTCACGACCGCAATGTGCGGCCCCACAACTGAGTGCCTGCTTCTCGCCTTAGCGGGTCTTGCGATTGCTAGGACGATTTACTTTAGATGCCGGGGTCTCAGGGCGTTACCTCTAGGGGGGTTGGTTGTGTGGTCTTGTCGCTCGCCCCACCCCAAACTACACCAGGGGGGGGAAAGGGAGGGGTGTAGTTTGGCTGGCTCTTGGTTGTCTCTACTCGCTACCTTAGCGAAGAGACGTTAAAATGATATTGAGAGAGAGGGACTGAATTGCGCAGATGCTCGGTATGTTGGAGTTCACTTGCTGTCGTACCACCGTTGTTGCGAGCATTTAAGTCTCTGTAATTTCCCCAGTCTTGAGTGAAGGCATCCACCGCTAGGGCGTTGGGGCTCCAATAACGCGCAAAGAAGCGTCCTGGTACTTTCGTAGAAAACTCGTCCGCAAACACATCTACCGTAGGCCTGCTTCCCTGCAGGCATGGTTCCGCCCACAAACTTGCGAACACCGCGTCGTCCAAACACCACTGCGAGCTGTCTTCGAACTTGGAGAGCGTGTCTGCATACTGCTGTTGCTGTTCCGAGCGGGGGTGCCAGACTAGCTGGACCTCCAAGTCCCACTCCGCGCACTTCATGTACAGCTCGTCTACTCGCTGCAGGCACGGGCCCTGCCCTTTCATGCCTAGCACACACAGGGTTGCGGCCTGGCTGTCGGTGTGATACTGCACCGACCTTCCTGCT
>NW_003307583.1:1152788-1155194 GCF_000143455.1 Volvox carteri f. nagariensis | reverse complement strand
TCTTTTGCAACGGACATTCCATCG
This sequence comes from Volvox carteri f. nagariensis, assembly GCF_000143455.1. Classification (NCBI taxonomy): domain Eukaryota; kingdom Viridiplantae; phylum Chlorophyta; class Chlorophyceae; order Chlamydomonadales; family Volvocaceae; genus Volvox; species Volvox carteri. Next base: position 1,155,170 of record NW_003307583.1, on the reverse strand, counting down.
TTTATGGTTTCATTTACGGTGGGAAAATGAACAAAAAGAGATTTGGTGGCGTCTTGCGGTTGATGGGGTGCCTATGTTAGGAAATTCCCATCTTAGGATGTCGCGCCCAACGATGTGTGGTTGTGGAGGTTATCCAATAGGTTCAGTGGGAGGTGTATCCCCTCGCTATCATCATTTCTGGGCCTGTCCGGTGGCACAGGCAATAGCAGATCAAATTACTCTTTCAATAGGATTGCCAGTCTCAAGGGAGCAACTTTGGCTTATCCAAGCCCCACAATCAGTGCAACAATGTGTTTGGGATGTTGTGGCTCTTGCTGCGGTGTCAGCCATGGAGCATGGGAGACGTTATATGGCTGCAAACATGAAAACCAACCCGGCACTGTTACCTGGTCCTTCCCTTACGGAAGAAGCAATTTGTCGAGTTATTGTTGATTTTTGGGGCCGCATTCAGGGTTTCGCAGCTTTAGGAATTCCACGAAAAGGTTGGGAATCCGTTGGCGCACATCACCCCTTTTTGAGGATTATATCTGGCAAATTGATTTGTTCGCGAGAGCGGTTACCGATGAGAGGTTAATTATCTGAGATGATAATCTTTTGGTATATTAGTCTCTACTGCAGTGCACGGCCAGCTGGCCCGATGGCTCTACTCTTCGGGAGTCTGGAGCCCACTGTAACAACCACACACACACAACTCCTCACTTTTACTTGTCGCACATGCTTTTAGCGTAAGCATGCTTTTAGCACAAGTATACGAAGCATATACAAGTCCACTATATACGACAGACATGTGACATGCACTCAAGTGCATTTTCGAAGGCAAAAGACATTGAAGTTGTTCGAAGAGCCCGGATTCTCACCCTTCAGCGCTTGCCATTGCCCCATTGTTTATCACGCACCAGCCCTTCATAATTATAATATATATTATTATATTGACGAGCGACGCGTGCTCAAGGAAATGATCTTGAATCGCTGGTCACATTGCGCCATTTTTCGTCAAATTTTACATAGATGCAGAAAATTGTCACACTTGCGACGTGCGTGGACGCAAGCGGATTGCACAGAGCCGGTGGAGTCTCTAGTTCGAAATCCTCGAAGCCGGTAGCAAAATCATGGACCTATCACAAGTGTTTGAACTTGATAACATATCATAAAAAAGCTGATAATGGCAAAATTAACTGGTAGATTTAAGGGCTGACTGCTGAGCGAGCATGAAAGTCGGGTAACGGGTAAATTCGAGGATGCCCGAAAAATAAATGTAAGTTCCCCGCAGCTACTTTTGGACATTGTTTAATAGACGCCCATGAGGATTAAAGGAAACTGCCATAAGGATTAGAAACTGGGCTCGTGTCAGCCGTCGAAACGGTATTCGTTGTCGCCGTCGTCCCAGGCGGAGCGTGCCATCTGCATGTCTGTGCCATCTACTCCGCGCCACTTTTGACAAACAGATTACATATTTTAACTCTATGAACGAAGATCTTCCTCTATTGTAAAATTTTCTCCTTTATGTTCTAAGGTGGTGCTTCGAGTTTGTTGGGGGTCGAAGCTATTCAGAGCATTTACAGGTGCTTGAATGTAAATGCTCGTCGCTCCGTACCGGACTAGCGTGAAGTGGGCCTTTGCGTCCAGCCTTACACCCGATCCCAATGTTTAATCAGGCCACACCACATCCCAGCCACACCGCCTTGCGGCTCGCCTGCCAGTCTCAGTCTCGCCACGTCTCTGGCTTCTTTGGGTCCTCGCTTTCTATCAGCTCCGTCGTACTCTCGGCCTAGTCGGGCCTTGCCCTTACCACAGAATGTACACTACTTCGACCGCATAACTCGGGGCCTTCGGTTTTCTCTCCGCACCGCCCGGGACCTGGGGCCCCGGCCTGAAAAGGGTGGGGCTGTGTGGCAGACGCCTCCGTGCCTTGATGGGTAGCGTTGCCAGTCTAGCTCTCCACCATCGTGGCCAAACAGGTGTGATCAAGACGCAGTCCGGCTTCTCCTCGGCAATCTTGTGCACTACTCGCCCCATCTGGTCGAACGGGGGGTTAAGGTACAGCAGGCCCTGGCGACTCCACTTTCCCCAGTCTTGAGTGAAGGCATCCACCGCTAGGGCGTTGGGGCTCCAATAACGCGCAAAGAAGCGTCCTGGTACTTTCGTAGAAAACTCGTCCGCAAACACATCTACCGTAGGCCTGCTTCCCTGCAGGCATGGTTCCGCCCACAAACTTGCGAACACCGCGTCGTCCAAACACCACTGCGAGCTGTCTTCGAACTTGGAGAGCGTGTCTGCATACTGCTGTTGCTGTTCCGAGCGGGGGTGCCAGACTAGCTGGACCTCCAGTCCCACTCCGCGCACTTCATGTACAGCTCGTCTACTCGCTGCAGGCACGGGCCC
>NW_003307583.1:1150145-1152543 GCF_000143455.1 Volvox carteri f. nagariensis | reverse complement strand
GCAACCCGACGTCACCCCTTCACCGCCCCTTCCACCGCCGCCGTCGCCGTTGCCCGAGCAACCGTCGCCATCCCAGACATCACCCAAAGCACCGTCGCCCCTGACGCCATCAACCCTGCCACCTTCGCCATCCCCGCCGTCACCCCTGCCACCGTCACCATCCCCGCCGTCGGCCCTGCCACCGTCACCAAGCTCGCCATCGCCTTAGTACCCCGCCGTCTCCCCTTTCAACATCACCGTCACCGCCGTCGCCCCTGCAACCGCTGCCAACCCCAGCGCTGCCTGAGCCACCGTCACCAACCCTGCCGTCAACCGAGCCACCCGCCGTCGCCCCTTCTACCATCACCATCCCCGGCGCTGTCCCTGCCGCCGTCGCCATATGCATCCCCACCGTTGCCCGAGCAACCGTCGCCATCCCCGCCATCACCTCTGCAACCTTCGCCATCCCCGCCGTAACCCTAAACACCGTCACCATCCCCGCCGTCGGCCCTGCCACCGTCACCAACCTCGCCGTCGCCCTAGCCATCGGAACCGCTGCCGCACTCACCCCTGCCACCGTCGCCATACCCGCAGTCACCCCTGCCACCGTCACCAACCCCGCCGTCGACCCTGCCTCCTTCGCCCCTGCCACCGCTGCCAACCCCACCGGTGCCTGAGCCATCGTCACCAACCCTGCCGTCACCCTAGCCACCCGACGTTGCTCCTTCTACCATCACCATCCCCGGCGCCGGCCCTGCCGCCGTAGCCGTATGCATCTCCGCCGTTGCCCGAGCTGCCGTCACCATCCCCGCCGCCACCCTAAACACCGTCACCGCTGCCGCCATCACCTCGGCCACCTTCGCCATCCCCGCCATCACCCAAACCACCGTCGCCCCTGCCGCCATCACAACTGCCACCGTCTCCCCCGCCACAGTCGCCAACCCCACCGTCACCAGAGCCACCGTCACGAACCCCGCCGTCGTCCCATCCACCGTCGCAATCCCCGCCGTCGCCCCTGACACCGTCACCAACCCTGCCGTCACCCTAGCCACCCGCCGTTGCTCCTTCTACCATCACCATCCCCGGCGCCGTCCCTGCCGCCATCGGCATATGCATCCCCGCCGTTGCCCGAGCTACCGTCGCCATATGCATCCCTGCCGTCACCGCTGCCGCCACAACCTCTGCCACCGTCGCCATCACCCAAAGTACGGTCGCCCCTGCCACCATCGCCAACCCAACCGTCACCCAAGCCACCGTCACGAAAAACGCCATCACCCCATCCACCGTCGCCATACCCGCTTCCACCGTCGTCATCCCTGCCGTCTCCCCTGCCACCGTCACCAACCCCGCCATCGCCCTAGCCACCCGCCGTCGCCCCTTCACCGCCCCTTCCACCGCCGCCGTCGCCGTTGCCCGAGCAACCGTCGCCATCCCAGCCATCACCCAAAGCACCGTCGCCCCTGACGCCATCACCCCTGCCACCGTCGCCATCTCCGCCGTCACCCCTGCCACCGTCACTATCCCCGCCGTCGGCCCTGCCACCGTCACCATCCCCGCCTTCGCCCCTGCCACCGTCACCAACCCCGCCATCGCCCTAGCCACCCGCCGTCGCCCCTTCCAACATCACCGTCGCCGCCATCGCCCCTGCCGCCGTCGCCCCTGCCACCGTCACCCGAGCCACCATCACCGCCATCCCCGTCACCTCCCCACTACCGTCACCTAACCCTCGCTTGATCTCTCTACGCCCCACCCCCCTCTCCTGTCTTCCTCGCTCCTTCATTGTGCGTTCACGTAATCCGATGATGCAAAGGAGGATAGACATTTCTATATATATCCCTTATGGACTACGGTCTCACCTGTTAGGTTGTCGGGGCTCCACTGCATTTATTTGGCCCTTCGGCGGACTCCACTCCATGTCCACCGCCACTGGAGACGGGGCGCCTACACTGACAGGGGGGACATAGCTTCTAGTCGCTGATGCTCTACATGTGACGCGTCTGCTAGTTTCGTTTATTGTACCTGTTTGATCCAGTTGGTTAGCTTGAGCCAACCAACTACCGAAGGGCCCGCCGCAACTGGAGCTTGTTGCTTCTGAGGAGATGCATCTGCATCATATTGGATGTCGCATAGTACCTGGCATAGTGTTGCAGCAATGTCTCACTACCTCCAGCGAGCCGCAGCCTCTTTTCCATTATGGACGCACTGCTGCCTGAACAGTCGGCCGTCGCAGCGGTAACTGGAGGGGCCATCTTTATTAGATATTATTACATCTTCAACAGCCAGCCAGACTAGTGAACAGATGCTGTGTGGATTTGTGCAAAGTCGTGTTCTCACGAAAACCAGTGCTGACATGACAATGTCAGAAGGCTTCTATAAAGGAGTCCGACCACTTCAGCCAAACCCCTTCGATATGTTCTGA
>NW_003307583.1:1146688-1150095 GCF_000143455.1 Volvox carteri f. nagariensis | reverse complement strand
AGCACGTTCCCAGGAGAAGTTTACCCCCCGGCTGGGGCAAACCGTCTGATTCTGCCGCTTGGCTCCAGTGGCCCGGCGCTGGCGCTGGGTGGGCTACCGTTTACGTTGCGCGTTTCGGGGCGAACGGAATGCCCATATTTTCCCAGCTGAGGTGGCCTGTCGCTGCCGGGTGTAGATCGCTGCTCTCGCGTTGTCTCGCCAATGCTGGGTACTCCTGGCGTTCCTCGACGGGGTAGGGTGGGGCCACTACGCCGGCGGTACGCCAAACACCAGCCTCGGGTGCGGGGTGGCCATCCCGCTCCGTGGCGCCGCTGCTCGGGTACTCGTTCGCGGGCAGACTCGGGGGCCGGGCTACCTGTCTCTCCTCCAGAGAGGTGGGAAACCGGGGCCCCGAGGGCTCGTGTAACTGTCTACCGCCTACTGGCGCGTTTCCGAGCCTCGAAGTCAGGTTGGTGCTTTCCAGGTCTAGCATGCCCGCGGCGTGCGCCGCCAGCAGCCCTTCTAGCCCGTGCTGGTGGAGGATCTGGTGGCATAGGTTGATTTGCACCAGTCGCCGGACTTGCCGCCCTGCTGCGTCTGCGGCCGATGGCTGGGAGCCCGCTGCCCCAAGGTCTTCATCTGCCGTCGCCGGGGGCTGACCTGCTGGTGGCGCCGCTAGTGGGTTTAGGGTTCTCAGGCCAAACAGGTCCCGTGGGGTAGGGTTCCGGTCGGCCTGGAATGTCGCTGCTTCCCACGCGGTGAGGAGGTCGACCGCCGCCCTCGCGCCTGTGGCTTGCGCTCTTCCCGGGGTATCTAGACGCTGTCGCCTGGCGGCTGGTGAACGTGCCGTCGGCGATCCCAGCAGCTGGACGGACGGCATGCGCAGGGGTGACCCTCCCCCTAGGCCGCGAGGCACTCCCAGGGGTTCGGCTTGGCGGGAATTTCCCGAATCCGGTCCCTGGGTGGCTGCTTGTTGGTCCGGTGGTAGGAGTTGTGGTGCGCGCATGTCAGTTTCCTGTAGGGACGGAAGATGGTGGAGGTGCCGCGGGTTTGGTCTAGGTCTCCGCCTTGCCTCGCTATTGATAATATCTCGTGATGCCGAGTCTAGGTCGCCGGATATCTTGGCGCAAATCGTGTAAGGATTCCGCCGGACATTGTCTGGTCTGCCTCTGACTCGCTATGATGAGGTCTCTGGCTCGCTGGGGTGTCGGCTTCCGGTCACTAACATGGTCAGCGCCTGGCTCGCTGGGAAGTGATGCTGCCAACTTGCTGGAGGGGACGATTTGCCCCAAGCTCTCTAGGAGGGTCTGTCTCCGATGCGCTAGGGGTCAGCCCCACTCGCTAAGGGGGGGTCAGCCTCCCATTCGTTAGGGGGTCAGCCCCAAATCGCTGTGAGGATAAGCCCCGGTTCGCTAGGGGATCAGCCCCAGCTCGCTGGGAGGATCAGCCTCCGATTCGCTAGGGGGTCAGCCCCAAATCACTAGGAGGGTCAGCCTCCAATTCGCTCGGGGATCAGCCCCAAATCGCCAGGAGGATCCGCCTCCAATTCGCTAGGGGGTCAGCCCCCAACTCGCTAAGAGGATCAGCCTCCGTTTCGCTAGGGGGTCAGCCCCAACTCGCTAGGAGGATCAGCCTCCAATAACGCTAGGGGAATAGCCCCAACTCGCTAGGAGGAATCAGCCTCCGTTTCGCTAGGGGGTCAGCGCAACTCGCTAGGAGGTTCAGTCTCCAATTCGCTATGGGGTCGGCCCCGAATCGCTAGGAGGATCGGCCTCCAATTCGCTAGAAGATCGGCTCCAACTCTCTAGGGGGATCGGCCCACAATTCGCTATGGGTCAGCCCTAATTCGCCAAGTGGTCAGCCACAAATCGTTGGGGGGTCCGCCTTCAAGGGGATCAGCCCCACTCGTTAGGGGACATCTGCTTCTACCCGTTAAGGAATCCGTCCTTGCTCGCTAGGAGGGTCAGTCTCCCCTTCGCTATGGAATCGGCCCCAACCCTCTAAGGGTGCCGACTTCTAACTCTCTAGGTGAAACCTGCCGCCGTCGCTAAGGGAGGGGTGACCTCTAACGCTAGGTGGCAGCAGCTCCCGAAGGAAACGCGAAGGGGGTCGACTTTCGTCACGCATAAGAGTACCGCCAAAGGTTACTCCCTAATCCCTAAGGTGGTCAAGTGGGGCGTTACTGCGTGTCTCGGTTTCGCGTCGCTGAGAGAAATTCGGCCGCCGCGTCGCTAGGGTTGGGGTCGTGGGGGTTCGGTCTCTGCCTCTACGCGCGACATATTATGTCCAAATTCGTCGAGCAGAGTGCGTTTATCTTCGCTGCCGGTGTACTTCCTCGCCAAACGGAAACGTAATCCTTCTCGCGTTGCCGAGTTCGCATTGCGTCGCGTTTTGGGATCCGAGTGCACGGGTGCGCGCTGCCGTGATCTTTACCCCCTGGTCTCTCGCTCTAACCACTCACCGGTCTGTCTGGGGGATCCATCTCCTCCCCGTCGCGTTCAATCACGCGCCTCGCCGGTGCCGACTACAAGCAAGTCAAACAACAAGGTCGGAAAGTCAGATGCGATGGACTTGGTCCGGCTCTGAGACGGGTGCTCTGCCTTCGCTTCATTGCAATGAACCATTCACAAGGATGACTTGTCGCTCTTCTAGGTGTGTCTAACTGGTCCGTCGGTCGCTGCTTGTTATGATGGGTCGGTCGACCCAGTATGCTTGCAAGTTTTCCTTATCAGCCATTGCTCAAAACTAGCACGAATTAAGATGACAAAGACGCTATTAGTCGCTTAAATCCCGACGAAGGCAAGGAGCGCCTTCAGTCGCGCCTTTACAGAGACTTAAATGCTCGCAACAACGGTGGTACGACAGCAAGTGAACTCCAACATACCGAGCATCTGCGCAATTCAGTCCCTCTCTCTCAATATCATTTTAACGTCTCTTCGCTAAGGTAGCGAGTAGAGACAACCAAGAGCCAGCCAAACTACACCCCTCCCTTTCCCCCCCCTGGTGTAGTTTGGGGTGGGGCGAGCGACAAGACCACACAACCAACCCCCCTAGAGGTAACGCCCTGAGACCCCGGCATCTAAAGTAAATCGTCCTAGCAATCGCAAGACCCGCTAAGGCGAGAAGCAGGCACTCAGTTGCGGGGCCGCACATTGCGGTCGTGACGATGAGGATCAAGGTATCGCTCCAGCACCGCCGGAGTCCGAAGCTGACTGAACTCCATCAGGGCGGGAACTCCCGCACCGGCCGACGCAGCGGCCTGCAGGGCACCACGGCGGAAACTGTGCACAGTTTCCCCGTCGTACAACTGAGCAGCCCGCAGGTGTAGCCGTAACCGCGCGGCAAGAGTGGCGCTCTGCAGCGCTTCCGCCTTGAAAGCCCGCTGGTCCGACGTCAGCGGGCGAAACAGCGTGTCTTGGACAGCGCTC